>NW_026732571.1:0-86904 GCF_028476545.2 Physella acuta
TAGTTTTGAGCGGAGTCAAATTTCTGTAATCAACTTTTGAGATGAATCCAGGACCAACTTTTTGATATTAATCCAGAGTCAACTTTTTTAGATGAATCCATGACCATTTTTTTATGAATCCAGGACCAACTTATTGAGATGAAACCATTTTCAACTGTTGAGCTGAATCCATGGCGAAATTTTTAAGATGAATCAAGGGCCAACATTTCCGATGATTTTATAATATGTGAAGATGATTGGATAAGAAACGCTTGTGGCTTTTACTTAATTTGCTTTATATTTACCTTGCTTCCTTGTCATGATTCGAAACGCATGAGCTAAATTTTGATCATTACTAACTGACAAATTTTTCTGAAACTTGGCACGTGGGTCAAGACCCGATGACAATGCAGTCTGACATCAGATACCTAACTGGATGCTTAATTAATTTTTAAAGAATTAACTAAAATTTTAAATCTAAAGACTTTTTACCTCGGACATTTTTCATGTTCATTTATTACGTCATAGTTTTTTGTCACGCAACTCTATTGTTTTATTTATTTTTTTTTTAAAAAGCTTGATATTAAAACTATATTAATGTATTTTTAAAATCTTTAATTGTGGGAAACATTTTTGACACCATCGCCAACGCTATTCAGAATACAAGAACATTGCTATACAAAACGGAAAAAGAAAAACAGACACTAGACTATCACTTCAGACAACATGTTTTAATAGTAATTGTAGTGTTTGAGACAAAATTTGCCCAAAATCCAGAAAAAATATTTTTAACAAACCAGATGAAACAACTAACACAACTTGATCAAATCAAATCTCAAAATCAAAAATTAACAAAAAAAAAAAACTAACATAAAATTCATTTTGTTATCGAAAAAATAATGTAAAAATTTGGAAACAATTAAATGATAATTAATTTTTTTGAATACTTTAACAAGTAAAAGAATTGCAGCTATAATTAGGATTAATTTGAAACGGATTTTTTTTTGTGTTAATAAATTTTAATATTTCATAAACCACTTACAATAAAAAATAGTTAACCACAAGCCCTTAACGATTTTACTAAAACTAAAACTAAAATTAAAATAACAAAGGACCCTACATTCCATGATTAGGGTTAAAGTATAAGGTAGGCCTGCACGGGTGTAGGACAAAAGGCCGACATCCAAAAGGCCGACAAGAAAAAGGCCGACACGGACAAAAGGCCGACATGGACAAAAGGCCGACAGCCAAAAAGCCGACAGGACATAAGGCCGTCAGGACATAAAGTCGACAGCCAAAAGGCCGACAGGACATAAGGCCGACAAACCATAAGGCCGACAAGCATAAAAAATAATAGTATCGCAAAATATGTGTTCTATCTTGACAACAATCGAAATAAGGCATGAAGAGAAGAGACGGTGCTAGTTGCTATTCTTATAAGGTGAACCATCGGGTCAAGCGACTGGAGATTACGGAAGTGTCTTAAACACAAAGGATAAACACCTAAATATTGTGACATGCTGTCACTGCTGTCTTTCATAGCTCCTTATATGTCAAAGGGGTGAGATAATCATCAAAGAACAAAGTCAAAAGCTGCCGGCATTATCGCCCACATGCAACAAGGTGGAAGAGACAATGTTATTTGCGATCCTTATAAGGTGGACAATTGGGTCCATGCGACTGGAGATAGGTGGCGTTACCACCATATTACGCAAGGAAATCAAAGAAATCAAATGCAGAATCACGATCACGTTCCTCGACTAGACTGCATGTTAATTACCGACAAACTTTGAATTCTATTTTAGTTTCGTCCATTGCGAGTGGCGTGTAAAAAAAAAATTTTTTTGTCATTCTTTCATTAATTTCAAATTTTGAAAAATAAAATCAAAATATGTATCGAAATCTGAGCAAGGTGAAATGTTATTAAATTTTTATACGAGAGTTAATTAAGAAAACATTTAACGAATGTAAGTGGTTATATTAAGTTCAACATTTTGAACAATCTTAAATAAACGCAGAATTTCAGTTGGTGTGCAGGCCGGGCAAGTTTACACACACACACACAAAATAACTTAACAATTTTGGCACACTTGTATCAAAATCACAACAGAATTAATTAATCCAACGAATATAGTATACACTTTTTTTCACGCCATTCGCAAAAACACAAGGGAGGTAAGTAACAAAAATAAAATAAAACTAAAACTTCCAATCGAGTTGTGTTAAAATATGTTGTAGCTATTGCAGTTTAGTGGGCTGGTATCACCGCCGTGGCAGCTGTGAGGGGTGGTTCCTGACAGGATCACCCTCGGGCAGCGTCCATATTACGTCATCATTTCTTCAGGAGCTGGGGATAAAAATAGAATGTTTAGGTTAAAAGGGGTCACGTACTACTTAATTCTGTTGGAAGAAATCCACTGCGATATAAGAATTAAGTGCGAAGTCGAAGTGGCCACTCTCAACGGGATAGGAGGAGACACAAAATAGAAAACAAAATAGATGATTTATGTCACAGGCCTTTCTCCTACCTTTTATATTACACATACGAAATCAAAAGACAAGCCTTCTTTTACAGTTTTTCATATTTATTTCGTTTTCACACAGGCCGCATGTTCAGCCAAGCTACGTTATCTTCTTGCCTCCTTTCTCACTTGTCCTTCTCGCGCATGCGTACAGCCACTGTCTCCCCTCTCAACAAAACACACTCCCAAGATACAATCCACCAACATTTCACTGTTATAATTTATATAGAAAATACAAAGTTTAACTAGTGTCCGTCCTCCCGTCCCTCACCCCACACACGAGGAAAACGACAAGATATTTAACTTTATTTTATGGCATAATACAGCCACTAATGGGACGGAGTGGTCTAGCGGTAGAGAGCTGGACTGCTAACCCTTAAGTCTCGAATTCAAGTCGGTAGACCGTCCGTAAATCCACGCAAATTTGATCGGTACCTAACACAAGCTACGGAAAGTAAAGGCGGCTGGTCATAGTGCTGACCACACTATCTCTTCATATGCCGAGTTCACAGAAACGAGTGAACTCTACTTCACATGCCCTATAGACCGTCCGGTTTGAAAAGGGAACTTTACTTTTACAGTAACTCAAAGACCTATATCAAGTCTTCTCTTGAGGGTGTTGGGAGAGTTGATCTTACTGCACGGGAGACAATTAATAAACACAAGGAAAAAGGGAGATCATTAGTGTTGGGAATTAACTCCCTTTTCGACAATAACTGTCAATTAATATCGTGTGAGTGATGTTGTTTGAAGGAGAGGTTTTAAAACATGAATTACACCCAGGGGCGGAACTACAGTGCCGCATGGGAGGGGGGGCACGACGTTTAGGGGCCCAATTCCGACCAAAAAAACAATGAATTTTCTTTTCATAAATAATGTTTTTCGTGCACCTTGATAGTGGTTTTGTAAAAAACAAACAGGTCTACTATATCAGTGATTGTTCTACAGTAACTAACACACTGTTGCGTAGAAAAATATCAAATCTTCAAGAGCTGTACTTTGAAAGATAGGCAAACTTTCAGAATACTTCCATGACTTACTGCCCTTGATTAAAACACGGGTGCTCATAAAGCTCATTTAAATAGTTTTGTACCATGTAAATTAAAAAGCAATTAATTCTCTTAATTATTATTTAAATAAGGTATACTAAAACTTATAGCTATAAAAATGAATATATTCAAAACTAATAATAGAAATACAAAAAATTATAAAAATAAACATAACGCGAGAAACCATTGCACAAATCAAGCTTACTTGATTATATAATTTTGACCAGCTAGCTTTTTTTTTTACTTTCTCGCATATACGAAGAATAGACAAAGACTTGTAATCGTGAAAAAAATGAGATTTTTACAAATTGTGATGACCACTTTTCTAAATGTGTAAATTGTCATTTGTGATGGCCTAAAAATGTGTAATATTTCTAAGTGACTTTATAAAATAGTTGTTTAGAAGTTATTTGAAAGTGAATGCTGACTTATATGTATTGTTCTTGATTCAAATCCTGTATCAGATTTTTCAAAATATGTGCTCTATTATATTATAAAAGAAACGGAAATGATAAAAATATATGTATTTCTCCTTTTTTTTTTAAACAATAAAACGTATCTATGCTAAAAAAAATACCAACATTTATAAAACACGATTATTGCTGGCCCGAAATGAGTTCGGACTTATTTTTGTCTGGTTCGTTATCTCAGAGTGGTTATACATTGCAATGAAATAGATTAAAATACTCAGGTAATAGGCTATTTAAAAAAAAAATTGCGGGGGAGCCTTTTTTTTTCTAGTTCCGCCACTGACTACACCGCCATAAACTAATTAATCACGATGTTTTTTTATGGAGAATTTTTAAAACGTGTTTTTCAATTAAACTTTTTAAATAGCGAATCAGGGAATAGTTGTTTTGTTTGGTTTGAACGTTTTTCAATGCAGCAGATTTAATTGCAGAAACCTAAAGTTAGGGTTTGTAATAGGGGGTCACTATAATGGGGTCTGTGAAATGGAGTCCCTATTATAGGGTCTTTGACATGGGGGTCTCTATTGTGGGGTCTCTGACATGGGGTCCCTATCATGACGTCTAGACCTAAGCAGATTTCGTAGAAGGGAGGGGGGTGAGTAAGACGACATTGCAATGAAAAATAATACACGATTTAAACGCTATCGTTGAGGATGTGCGTCCTTAAATGATCACATTCTTAATCATCACGGTAACGTGAGATATTCCCACGAGTTTATTCCCTTGCTACACTTATGCTCTGTGCGAGTTACCTCCCCTAAATAAATCGTAAAAATCTTTGTTTCCAAAGAATAAGACGTCATTTTATAAACTATTTCTATGAGGAAAGTAATACTTGTGCGGAGTTAGGTGTTTTGATTACAGCTGGGATATGCGACCCTATTATGTGACAGCCAGTGTATCAATGATGTCTACAAAACAAATTTAAAGCAGCCACATTGAAACTATTACTTTAATTGAAGGTTTTTAATGTACGTTTAACAGATGAAGGCAGTCGTTTAGCAGGAGCATTACATAGCACTGACGCTGAAATTAGCGAGAGGTGGATTAGAACTCCGTTCAGAAGATGAAATAAAACAAATTAGTCTTGAAAATGTAGTAAAGTCCTTTTTTCAATCCCGTGTCAAATGAAGTAGAGTTCACCTGTTTAAGTGACCTCGGCATATGATGTGATAGTGTGGTGAGCACTTTGCCCAGCAGCCTTTACCAAACAAGCTTGACCTTGACATTAAATATACGACAAAGATGGAACATCCCTGATACTTAAAAAAACAACTGAGCTATTTTCTGTTTTCTTGTTTACATAAGAATTTGAAATAGCAAAAACGAAACCACAGTCTAAACATTTTTAAACCATTGCGAACTTCTTGGCATGTTTAAAATACGTGAATCATACTAGAACTATTTCAATGTTATAAATGGTTAAAAGTTAGCAATTTTATTTATACACTAGATAACCTTGTTACCCATTGGATAACCATTTCTCGGAAGAAAAGCTATACAAAAAAGACACCCGAATTTTCTTCACTACGCTATTCCCGATACCCCACCTTCATCCTCTTCACGCTCTGAAAATTGATTTATCCATTAAATATCAAGTATTTCTACAGTAAATCTTGTAATTTATGACGTTGTTTTAATAAACTTTCAAGACTAGTTTTATCAACATTTCCAAACATCCCGTATACGCCTTAATATTCTTTAATTATATTCGTATTGAATAGTTTCTCGTCTCAAAATATTGAGTTATAAGTTCTAAAAACTATTTAATATCGGAATGTTTAGGAAAACAAGTATTAGATTATATTTAAATAGTTTTAATTTGTAGAGGTTGACAAAGATTTAGAGTAATTATCATAATTAATGATTGACAGTCTGCTACGCGTTATTAGCTGATGGCTTTGTCAGTGCTTGACCCACGATTCTAAAGACGTTTTATAGAAATATTCTACAAACGTCTATAATCTAAGGAATTGTAATGTGTTTTTTTAGTAAAGAGTTTAGCGTAAGGCAAATACAAAATAATGGTCAAGACAAATCTTTGATATAAAATAGTGTTAGATAAAGACAAACGTTCAAGACACAATTTTGAGATAAAATAGATAAAGGAAATGGTCAAGACAAATATTTGAGATAAAATAGGGTTAGATTAAGACAAATTTTCAAGACAAATCTTTAATATAACATAGGATTAGATAAAGACAAATGGTCAAGAAAGGTAGTAAAGACACGTTTGTGAGATAATATAATCTAATATATAAAGCTCAGTTCTGTATGTAACGCATATGTTTGTCGTTGGTCTTGGATGGATTTAAGTGTTAGACAATTATCGTGCGCATTTGTCTAAATTTATGAGTTAAAAAATTACTATTGAAAGTGTTGGGAAATAATTTTCATTTTTCAAATTATAGTAATAATTGTCGGCATGTTCACTAAACACAAGTTTTAAAAAAATATCATCTTTTACAACAATTCTAATTATGTCTTTATTTAGTCCTATAGCACTTACTTCCCTTTGATAAATTAGGAAAACACAATTACTTCCCTTTATAAAACCATTGCATTTGTGGAAAAGAATTTACTTTTTAATTACTTTGTTTTGGTGTTGGGAAAAAAAATAATTACATAATTAACGGGGATTGATCAAGTGCAAATGTTGTAGGTATTTTACGGATAAGCTTGGAGTATTAAAATTGTTCATTAAATTGAAACAGGCGCGTTCGTTTAAGTGAGTGCAAAAGACTATGAATAAGTTGGGGTACTATAGTCGTTCATTAAGCTAAAACAGGTGATTCCGCCCCGGGCGTTTATGTTCGCTTTAGTGTTTTCTTTGTGTTTAGGTGGGTTTGCGTTAGTGGTTGCGTTTTGATTTGGTTCGTTTTTGTTCTTTCTTTTTTCGTTTTTGTTTGTGTTTTTTTGTTTGGGTTTGTATTTGTGTTTTTGGTTGGTTTTGCGTTTGGATTTGGTTTGTTTTTTCGTTTGCTTTTTCGTTGTTTTTTGTGTGTTGGTATTGGTGTTTGTGTTTGGGTTTGTTGTTAGGTTTTTGTTTTCGTTTGCTTTTTTGTTTGTTTTTTCTTTGTGTTTGTATTGGTGTTTGTGGTTGTGGTTGGGTTTGTTGTTAGGTTTTTGTTTTCGTTTGTATTTGTAATTGTGTTAGCGTTATGTTTGCGTTTTGTTGTTTTGGTTGGTTGTGGTTTGGGTGGGCAATGCCGGGTTTATGATGATTACTAAACACACAGGTAATGGTCTTTAACAGAAAGGTTTTTCACAGAAGCCAGAGCAGGGCCTGGCCGGGACGGCTAGTGTTAGATAAAGAAAATTGGCCAATACTCATTTTTGAGATAAATAGGGTTAGATAAAGGCAAATGTTCAAGACACATTTTTGAGATAAATAGAGTTAGATAAAAGCAAATGTTCAAGACAAATTTTTGAGATAAAATAAGGTTAGATAAAGACAAATGGTCAAGACACAAATCGATAGAAACATTATTATTAATTAAACACTATATATAGTCTAGAAAAATTATCTGGGAACATTTGGGGTTAATAAATTGATAAATTGATAATTGGAGACAAATTCTAGAAATGAAATACCGTTACATAAAAGCTTACATCAAAATTTGAGAAAGTATTGCGACGTACCTGTGTTTAACTTTGTTTAAAGCAGGTATTCCTCAACATCGAACTGGTCGTCTGTTTCTGATCGCTTTCCCCAGCTGCTAAAGCTTGTATCCCTGCTTGGCCTCTTCTCCCACTTGTCTATTAAATGCTGGTAGTTTTTCGAAAACGCGCTTGAGTTGTTCCTTTTTCCCCATGGGGCCGTTTCCCTCCATCTTTTTTCGAGGTCTTCTTTCTCACGTTTGCCCCATCCGGACATTTCTTTCAACTTTTTTTCAACGTCTGAGTCTTTTGACCTTTCGCCCCATCCGGGCATTTCTTTCAACTTTTTTTCATCGTCTGAGTCTTTTGACCTTTTGCCCCATCCGGGCATTTCTTTCAACTTTTTTTCATCGTCTGAGTCTTTTGACCTTTTGCCCCATCCGGGCATTTCTTTCAATTTTTTTTCATCGTCTGAGTCTTTTGACCTTTTGCCCCATCCGGGCATTTCTTTCAACTTTTTTTCATCGTCTGAGTCTTTTGACCTTTTGCCCCATCCGGGCATTTCTTTCAACTTTTTTTCATCGTCTGAGTCTTTTGACCTTTTGCCCCATCCGGGCATTTCTTTCAACTTTTTTTCATCGTCTGAGTCTTTTGACCTTTTGCCCCATCCGGGCATTTCATTCAACTTTTTTTCATCGTCTGAGTCTTTTGACCTTTTGCCCCATCCGGGCATTTCTTTCAACTTTTTTTCATCGTCTGAGTCTTTTGACCTTTTGCCCCATCCGGGCATTTCTTTCAACTTTTTTTCATCGTCTGAGTCTTTTGACCTTTTGCCCCATCCGGGCATTTCTTTCAACTTTTTTTCATCGTCTGAGTCTTTTGACCTTTTGCCCCATCCGGGCATTTCATTCAACTTTTTTTCATCGTCCGAGTCTTTTGACCTTTTGCCCCATCCGGGCATTTCTTTCAACTTATTTCCATCGTCTGAGTCTTTTGACCTTTTGCCCCATCCGGGCATTTCTTTCAACTTCTTTTCATCGTCTGAGTCTTTTGACCTTTTGCCCCATCCGGGCATTTCTTTCAACTTTTTTTCATCGTCTGAGTCTTTTGACCTTTTGCCCCATCCGGGCATTTCTTTCAACTTTTTTTCATCGTCTGAGTCTTTTGACCTTTTGCCCCATCCGGGCATTTCTTTCAACTTTTTTTCATCGTCTGAGTCTTTTGACCTTTTGCCCCATCCGGGCATTTCTTTCAACTTTTTTTTCATCGTCTGAGTCTTTTGACCTTTTGCCCCATCCGGGCATTTCTTTCAACTTTTTTTCAACGTCTGAGTCTTTTGACCTATCCATTTGAGAGTCTATTGACCTTTTGCCCCAAGAGGAAAAGGCTCTCCATCCGTCGCATGAGCCACTGCTTTCTCTTTTCCCACTCCCTAGTGTCCGTGAAAGAGTCTCATTTGGATGGGCGTGGGACTGTGGTACCTCTGGAGACATGGAGGCCAGAGAAGAGTCTTTGATGACGTAGAGGATGAAGAACTGAAGAACAGTTACACTGAGAACTTGTTTGGAGTCTAAAAACATTTTCTTTACGAAGTAAATTTTGCTTTTTATAGCTCTATTATCTGTAAAGATGAAAAAAAACAACTGATTATTAATTACATTGACGACTAAATTAACGGCTGTATTTCACGATGACCAAAAAATAATACGCATCGAAAATTGCGCACCCAAAAATAACACACAAAAAAGTGCGCAGTTGAGGTTGTTATTTAAGGTCGGCAGTTTAAAGACATTCGAAAAGAATAACCAGATCTGCATGTACATTGTAGAAAAAAATGCATAAAAACGTTTTAATAACGAGCATTTATGTAATAATTCATTAAAAGGAGAAAATAAATAACTGTCTTTGAATATATAATAAAACACTACTATTTATATTCTATAAAGAAAAGCGTGGGTCACCTTATTATCTGGTGAATACCATTACTAATATTTAGGAAAAGACCCAAGCTTTTCTTTATGGTTATTTAAACAGTTGTGTTTTCTAATATTTCAAGAAAATCTTTTCTCCTTTTAGTGCATTATAACTTTACTAGCCATCGGTACCCGTTTCACGTAAATTATAGGCCTATCTATATATATAATTCTCTTCATGGAGACGTTAGAAAACAAGCTGTAAGCGCGCCTTGCAGTCCCCTCTCTTCCTCTCTAGGAAGTCTGGTGAGCTGTGGTTCAAGCTAAATGTTTACGATCGAAGAGCCGGGTTTAGTGACGGCTATTAGGGGCAGATAATTTAGTTTGAAACGATATTAAACTTAGGGGAGGTAACTAAGAGAGGGCTGCTTTCAAGGAGAAGGGGGGGGGGGAAATGAGGGGGGGGGGAGGGGTTATCGTCCTTAACGACTTACTGATAGTGTTTTAAAGCAAATATTTTCAGTGACAGCAGTGGTACTGTCGAATTCACAAATTAGGAATTACTGAAAAGTAGAAAATAAAACAACTAAATAGCAGCGTATGATACGCCGCGGGTCGGCTCGTTTAATTAAATTCATTACAAAAGTTGTGGTTGCTTTCTAAATTAGGTTACAGTATTTTTAATTATAAGTGTTATAAACCATAATGCATTTATCGTTTATAAATATGCTACCAAAAAACTACAACCTACATCAATAAACACCCACAATTTTACGATTATCAACAATTTAAATCAAAATATTTATTAAAAGATTTGTGTGACTTTTTTCTGTGACTTTATTTTTTTTTTAACATTAGATTATGTAAAACATGAAAATGTATGTATCAAAGCTATACGAAAGATGCGGAGAGGAAGTGTTGGATAGGACTTAGCAGTGTGTTAGATCAAAACATTAGTACATAAGGTGGTACATTACGTTTTTTAGGATTACATTTATTTTCCTAGATTGCGGTGAGCGAGGAGGTGGGGTGGGGGAAAAGAGTTCTATTTTGTAAATTTCAAACGGCGGTGTGTTAACGTGGGGGTGAGGGAGGGGTGAAAAGAGGGTCTCCACCCATTCTCTCCTCTTTCCAAGCTTCACCATCCCCTGCAACTTTTGTTATTTAAGTTAGCCCCCCCCCCCCCTTCACGCTTCCAGTACCTGCCGGTGGGGATTATACCGACATTGCTTTGTAAATTTAGAGTCCGGTTTTTGGCAATGGTCTGTCCGTCCTCCCCCTCCCCTCCCTGACCTCGCCCCTAGCCACGCCGACCATTGAGGTTACGTCAAGCAGACAGTGATGTGTTTGTGTTGTGTTCGTGTTCGTGTTCGTGTTATGTTTGTGTTGTGTTTGTGTTGTGTTTGTGTTGTGTTTGTGTTATGTTTGTGTTATGTTTGTGTTATGTTTGTGTTATGTTTGTGTTGTGTTTGTGTTTGTGTTTTGTTTTGTTTTGTTTTGTTCTATTCCCAAGTTGTTACATTTTAAAAAGATTTTCCGTGGCGGAGCACGGGTATACAGCTAGAATCAATATAAATATGATCAGTCGACTAATATCTTCCAAAATATGTATGCAATATACTGTAGGTATTTGCAGTGATGTCGTTTGTTTGAGTTAATTTGTCAAAGATATAATGATATTTTTGTCGTTTGTAAGTGAGTGTGAATACGTGTGCATGCATGTGTGTGAGTGTGTGTGTGTGTGTGTGAGAGAGAGAGAGAGAGAGAGAGAGAGAGAGAGAGCAAGTGGAGTAAGTAACTTCAACTAAACCTCATTAAAAATGTACGTTTATTCAACATACGCCCAAAGAAACCAGTGTAAACAATAAAAGCTTAAAGCGACATACCTTCAGATGAGAAGCATCAAAACTTTTCAAAACCAAGATATCAAGCTGACCTTCAAATGCGATTCTAATGTTTTTAAGCTGTGACTGAGCTATCACATGATGCCACGTGGTGATCACGTGATTCCACGTGGTGTCAGGGGGTGGTGTTGACTTTTAATGTACAAAAGTAATCAGTACCAATTAAAATCCTCCCACTCAGAGAAAATAAGCCACCACTCAAATCACAACATCACATTGCGTTACAAAAGAACATCATAACCTATTAGAATTAGTCACCCGTAGAGGAAGTTGTGGCCACCACCCACCCTATTAGAATAACATTTCAGTCACCCACCGAATAAGCCCTTAAGTTGTGTGGCGAAATTCCGTGTGTAACTGTGATATAAAAACGGTATTACTGGGATATGGAGACTATGTAACTGGGAGATAGAGACTGTATAGATGGGACATGGAGATCATAGCTGGGAGATGGAGACGGTATAGCTGCTATATGGGGACTTTATATCAGGGAGATGGGGACTGTATAGCTGGGAGTAGAAAACTAGAACTGGAAGTTTGAGACTATATAGCTGGAGATGGTGACTGAATAGTTGGGAAGTAAATTAAATTACACGAGATTACATATTTAAATGACAACTATATACCTGGCGATCTTATTAACTTTTGAACCCCGTGGATATGTATATCACATTCACAAGGTCAAACGACTTTAATTTTCGGATTAGACACGTCAAACAAGATTTTAATTTACTGTTAAAAATACCTAGTTCTATAATTGCTTTTGTAAGTTAAGGCATTTTCTTATATCTAATGCTTCTTGATGACATATACTGTCCATGTTCTGGGTCACTATCTGAAAGCTACTCTCTGGGTCTGGGTCTCTAGCTGACATCTATTGTATGGGTCTCTAGTTGAGAGTTACTGCCAAGGGCCTAGGCCATTAGCTTCTAGTCACCATATCATCACAGGCTATACGGGTGCTAGATAGAAAGCACTGTTGCATAACAAATTTGCTCTCATTCTAATGTGTTTAGCCTTTGGAATCATTGTACAATTTTATGATCTCACAAGATTTTAGTAGGAGGGAAAACGAAGGGGCAGAACGTGTTATGGCTTTTCATTTCGAAAACTGCTAGCTACACTAAGAATGGGATTAGATTAATCGAGTGCTGTCCGTACTAAGGATTGTATTACACCATACTCTTGTTAGCTATACCCATAAGGGATAGATAGAAATCTCCACCCATCGCAAATCTGTTTTAACAGTTTAATTAGTGTTATACAAACGACCATGATAAATCACAGGCTATTTCTTTGCTAATGTAATCCTACAACACTAAATTAAGTGACAAAATGAAGGGGATTATAACAGTTAGCATGCAAAGACTGTGTGATTAGCATGTCGGCGTGGGTGTCTGATATGGGCTAATAATAACAGACTAAGATTATTATAGCTAGGGGAGGGGGTAGTAGAATCATGGTGTTGAAAAATTTGAGTTAACGTAGATGCTTAGTATAGCTTGTAACTTTAAGGATCTACTAGAATACCCGTCATCCCTTGGATAACTGTGGGTTTTCGGGGGGTCATCCATCAAAAAACATCACGTCTGTCACTCAGAGGCCATAGCGAGCCTTCCCGGCGCCCGGGGGACAAACTTTTCGATTTTAACCCCCCCCCCCCCCAAGATTTCGATTTTCAACCCCCCCCCCCCCCCCCCCCCTCAAACTTTTGATGTGCACCCCCCTCCCCCCCCCCCCCCCCCCACTCAAACTTTCGATTTGAACCCCCCTCAACCTTTCAATTTATTTTTCCAAACCATTTTGGCGCCCCAACATACGTCCCCCCCGCCCCCCCCCCCCCTCACTTCACTCCCCCCCCCCCCCGCCTCCCCTTCCCCCCCCCCCGCCTCCCCTTCCCCCCCCCCCCCCCCGCCCTCCCCCCCCCCGCCGCCCCCCCCCCCCCCCCCCTCCTCGCTACGCTACTGCAGTGTCACTTATCGTCACAAAAACAGAGCCCACATTCAAAAATATGTTTCTTATCTTTTTAAAAACATCCGAAAAACACCGATTTCGGACTATCCCTTTCATATACTGACGTCACATGTGACCTACTCAACTCTACTTCACCTGCCCAGTGTCCCGCCAAGTCTCAGACAACATGTTTTTATCGTTTAAAAAACGATTCCAGCCGAGCATGTCTCTGACCACACTATCCTTTCATATGGTTAGGACAAAGAAACAGATGAACTCTACTTCAACCTGCCCTGTATCCTGCCAAGTTCAGATAGGCAACTTTATCATTAACATCTAAAAAAAAAAAATTGAAAAAAAAAAATCATTTTTTATCATTAACATCTAAAAAAAAAAAAATTGAAAAAAAATATCATTGACATATTGGTCTAGAACCTGTACCACTCGCATGAGAGCGGACTACGCCTACAAACTTAGCTATTTACTCCTGACGTCACAAATGAATTTTTATACTATACTTTGATGCAACTTGATTTCGAGCGTCTAGTCTAGAAGTAGTAACTTTCAAATTAAATTTTATCTTAAATTAGCCAAACAAAGATTTATATAAAAAATAATTAAGGCCTGAAATAGATTCTAGATGTATTAAGGCCTGAAATAGATTCTAGATGTAGAATTTACATTAAGTCTAGATTTAGAATTTACATTGAGTTTAGTGATCTAGATCTAGGCTAGATTCATAAATTTCCTTCGACAGCTGATCTTTAGATCTAGAGAAATTTATTGTAAAACTAAATGAAAAAAGACAGTTGAAAATTGATATAAGTGTTGGAACGTAATAAATACAGCAAACGGACGTATTGTTAAAGTTATGACCGACAGAAAATTAGATTTAGAACGCGTTAAACTTTGGAATGGGAACACAATTTTCTTCGATAGACGCCGCCATTTTATTGTACTAAAGAGTCAACAAAAAACTCTGACGTCACTATCAAGGGACGTCACTATCCCCACAAAAGTTTATTCAAAGTATTAACATTTTTAAAAAAAATACGGTTAATTTAACAATGAATAAATCAATAAATTAATTAACGTCTTTAAATAAATTTGTGATTAACAGTCTGTCTGCATTAAAAAATTATTCTCTACCTACATACTATTTTACAGCTGTCCCGGTAGAGTCGAACATATCACAATAGTCAATCAGGCAAACAAACAAATAAATATTCAAACATGTAAACAAACTTGACTTTTAGTAGTATATAGATGGCTTAAATGATGTGGATGCTTAAAACTGCATAATGTATAGCAGTCTGTGTGTGTGGGGGGGGGGGGGATGGTGAGTCACACAGCCCAGATCCATCTACGTGTCAGAGATTCTCAAGATCTTTATCAATAACACTTGGAACCTGAACTTGAACCTAAACCTAATCTAAACCTTAACCTAAACCCAAACCAAATCTAAACCTAAACCTAAACCTTAACCTAAACTAAACCTAAACCTAAAAACTATACATTGGCATTGTCATTGGCATTGATATTGACATTCACTTAACATAAATTTGACTTTACCCTAATCTTCAAACTTAACTTCAACCCTCAAGGACCCCCCCCCCCCCCCCCCCATAACAACACCCCTCTTGATGTTTTAAAAATGTTTCTTTCTTTCTTTCTTTCTTTCTTTCTTTCTTTCTTTCTTTCTTTCTTTCTTTCTTTCTTTCTTTCTTTCTTTCTTTCTTTCTTTCTTTCTTTCTTTCTTTCTTTCTTTCTTTCTTTCTTTCTTTCTTTCTTTCTTTCTTTCTTTCTTTCTTTCTTCTTTCTTTCTTTCTTTCTTTCTTTCTTTCTTTTCTTTCTTTCTTTCTTTTCTTTCTTTCTTTCTTTCTTTCTTTCTTTCTTTCTTTTTCTTTCTTTCTTTTTTTTTTCTTCAACTTCCTTTTTAATCCTAATAGACAATTAACAGGGAAATATAAAAACAGATGAATTGTGTTATGTCAGTGGTGTAGTGGCAGAGCTGAAAAGCGCTCGGCCGCTAACGTGAGTGATCAGAGATCGAATCCAGACTTTGACTCAGCCGCTGACTTTAAACTCTTCTCAAATTGCTTGAGAATCACGTTAACAACACAAAGCATTTTTACAATCTCGTAAACTTCCAAAGCTTTTTTAACTTTGCATTTCTTTGTTTTCTTCCAATTGCGATTGCTAAAGCCGTTAATGACTTTTTCTATAGTTTGAGCGGAGTCAAATTTCTGTACTCAACTTTTTGAGATGAATCCAGGACCAACTTTTTGAGAAAAATCGAGGGCCAACATTTTCAGATAATTTTTTTTTTTTGCCATTCCTTTAAGGCACGTTTTCTTAATCAAATTCTTTGGAATAGAAGTTTTTTGAGAAAATGTTCCGGAAAGATAATCATTGTATATCGTAAAACAATTTTGGTCCTCATATACATACAACCTTCCTATGCCTTGAGGAAGATGCTACACCTGTTACTAAGGAAACCTTTAATACACCTGGTTTGAAAGTGGAATCGTACAAACCTGCTTTTGTGGTAAATAAACGCAGTAAACCTGGAATACATCACGTCCCGTATATGAAGACACACCTGTCTTTAAGTGTGATTCCATTACTAAAGTTAGACTCTACTTCACCTACATTTTGTTACACCTGGCTTTAAAACTAGATTCTAGAAAGACTAGTGCTTTAGGTAAACTCTACTCCACATACATCTATATACACCTGGTTCTAAAGTCGATTTTAGTACATCTGATTTGTAACTAGATTCAAGGAATACCAGGTATAATCTACTCCACCTAGATTCATACACACTTTGTTCTAAAGTACATTTTAGTACATCCTATTTGTAACTAGATTTTCACAATACCAGGTAGACTCTAAATTACCTACATCAAGGTACGTAATGACCCTTTTTACATGGATGAGTGTGCAAAAAAAAATAAAGGAAGAATCCTATTTAGACATAGTGATCAATTAGGCAGAGAAGTAGACTTCATATGTTTCTTGACCTCGGAACATGAAGGGAAGGTGTCGTCAGCACTTTGCCCAGCCGTCTTGAAGGGTTCAAGCTAGTTCCATCCCATAATTTTAACTCTTTACGGGTTGCGGACTGCTTTTGTTAAGTATCCTATAGCATATTTGAAAAGAGGCGGATCTAAAACAAATCATTGTTCTTAAGATGATTGGATGAAAAACGTGTGTGGCTTTTACTTTATTTACATTCATTTACCTTGCTTCCTCATCATGGGTCGAAACGGATGAGCTAAATTTTGACCATTATTAACTAACCAATTTTTATGAAACTTTGCACGTGGGTCAAGACCCCATGACAATGCAGTCCGACATCAAATACTTAACTGGATGCTTAATTAATTTTTAAAGAATTAATTAAAATTTTCTATCTAAAGACTTTTTACCTTGCTAGTATACGCACATTTTTCGTGTTCATTTAGTATGCCATTGTTTTTAGTAACGCAACTCTATTGTATTAATTTTCTTTTTAAAAAGCTTGTTATTAAAACTTTTAAATGCATTTTTTAAAATCTTTAATTAATTGCGAGAAACATTTTTGACACCGTCGCCAACACTATTCAGAATACATGAACATTGCTAAACTAAACGGAAAAAGAAAACAAACACAAGAATATCACTTCAGACAACATGTTTTAATAGTAATTGTAGTGTTTGAGACAAAATTTGCCCAAAATCCAGAAAAAATATTTTGAACAAACCAGTTGAAACAACTAACACAACTTGATCAAATCAAATGTCAAAATTAAAAATGAAAGAAAACAAAAAAATGTATTTTGTTATCGAAAAAAATGTAAAAATTTGGAAACACTTAAATGATAATTAATTTTTTAAATACTTTAACAATTAAAAGAATCGCAGCTATAATTAGGATTAATTTGAAACGGAATTTTTATTTTTTATTTTTTGTGTAAATAAATTTTATTATTTCATAAACCACTTACAATAAAAATAGTTAACCACAGGCCCGTAACGATTTTACTAAAACTAAAATTATAACAACAAAGGACCCTACATTCCATGATTTGGGTAAAAGTATTAAGTACACACCAACTAATAACCTTCGTTTATTAAAGATTGTTCAAAATGTTGAACTTAATATAACCACTAACATTTGTTAAATGTTTTCTTGATTAACTCTCGTATAAAAAATTTAATAAGAATTCACCTAATTCAGATTTCAATACATCTTTCGATCTTATTTTTCAAAATTTGAAATTAATGAAAGAATGACAAAAACACAAGGGAGGTAAGTAACAAAAATAAAACTTCCAATCGAGTTGTGTTAAAATATGTTGTAGTTATTGCAGTTTAGTGGGCTGGTATCACCGCCGTGGCAGCTGTGTGAGGGGTGGTTCCCGACAGGATCACCCTCGGGCAGCGTCCATATTACGTCATCATCTCTTCAGGAGCTGGGGATAAAAATAGAATATTTAGGTTAAAAGGGGTCAAGCATAACAATATGGCACGTAATACTTAATTGTGTTGGAATAAATCCTCTGCAATAAAAGAATTAAGTACGAAGACGAAGGCCGGAATCTAGAAACTTCTGAAATGGCCGAATCCCTCAGCAAAGGCCTAGTTTATGTTTCCTGAAAACTCTAGAAAATGCAGTAACCCTTTCTCTAAGCCTTGACACAGCGTGGTCGAGTGTTAGACCACTCGACTGCTAGTCTGAATGTCTATTTTCGGAACTCGGTCAATATTCGTGATTATTATTATTAACGTCCATGAGTCCACCCAGTTGTGATGGGTACCGGACACAGGGAAAGTATAAAGCGGCTGGGCATTGAGTTGGTCTCCTCATTCTTTCATATGCCGAGTTTAAAAAATGCATGTGAACTCTCCTCCATCAAAGTCTTAGGTCTGAAAGGGCAATTGCTACACTGAACTAGCGCTGTCAGCAATCACAAAATAGACCAGTAGACATAAAACTGTCTTGGCCACTAGTAAACATTTTGTTAATTAATTAATTGATTAAACGATGTTTTATTGTTTATTAATGATTACTTGAAAAAAATCAATTATGATCAGTCCGAGTTCATAAACCCTTCGTTCTTTCCCACTATATACCTACACACTAACATACACATTGACAGACCTACACATTGACAGACCTACACATTGACAGACCTACACATTGACAGACCTACACATTGACAGACCTACACATTGACAGACCTACACACCAACAAACATATTAATAGAACTACACATCAAACACATTGAAAGACCAACACATTGAAAGACCAACACATTGAAAGACCAACACATTGAAAGACCAACACCATGAAAGACCAACACATTGAAAGACCAACACATTGAAAGACCAACACATTGAAAGACCAACACATTGAAAGACCAACACATTGAAAGACAAACACATTGAAAGACCAACACATTGAAAGACCAACACATTGAAAGACCAACACATTGAAAGACCCACATACATATTGAAAGCATCAAACAAGCAACACAATTTTAATTAACCTCTCACAAATTTAGCCTCAACATCAAACTTCATTTATTTCAATTAATGATTTGTGGATGGAAACAATCATGGCCTATTCACTTCATCGAATTTAATTAGCATAATTAATTGACAAAGGTCACCAGCAGCGATTATAATTAGGGACATGTATGCACATGAAACCATAAAACTAATGAGAAAGTAAAGTTTACAGGTAATATTGTTGTTAAAAAAAACAAGAGTTCTCTAACATTTTACAGGTTCCGATTTTTATAACATATTGTCTTGTTATAACACATTACCCGTTTTACGTCGTATTAAAAACGACGTTAAACGAGAAAACACTAAAAATCCAGGGGCGACAACCTTGTTATCGCATACGATCTATTTATAGAATACATTTTTTTTTCTTGAGAAAAGGTTATTGCCCCTGACTAGACTAATTGATGAAATTAAAAAAGAAGGTGGCAGTCTGGTCGGGTGTTAGAGCGTCAAGATTTAAGTATTAAGTTCAGGTTTTTTCTATGATGACCCTTGACCCATTAGTTTTGTTGCTTCAAGCGGAGATAAGCTACAGCTAATGAGATCCTAGTAGTGTTTCTTTCAGGCGGGGGGGGGGGGGGGAGGCACGAAATAGAAAAGAAAATTATTTGTATAGTATAGAAAATACATACCTTAACCAGTGTCCTTCTTCTCATCCCTCTACCCCCACACGAAATTTTAAGTACGAGCCCCCCCCCCTCCCTTAGAGAAAAACACCAAATGCGAGTCCCACCACCCAGGAGAAAAACACCAAGTGCGACCCCCACCTCCAGAGAAAAACATCAATGATTCTGTATCACTCAGGGACCTCTAGCACTGAAGTTGCATTTTTTATGTCACATCTTTAAGTTTAGGGGTCCAACACATTATCATTTTCTTAATGCATATTTGTGCACATTACTTTATTACTGTATGGTATTAAATACTTTCATCTACCATTAATTTTCAAAAAAAAAAAGAAATTAAATATTTTTAAATACTGAAAGATCAACAGGCTAAAATTCATTTGAAATAACTATAATGAAAAATATTTGTATTTTAAGATTTCAATTAATGTACTAGAGCAGGGGTCTCCAAAATACGGCCCGCCGGCCGGAACGGCCCGCGAAGTCCTCTCATGCGGCCCACGGAGATCTTTTAGTCAAAGGAAAAACCGTTTGCTGGTGATGGCTGAGGAACTTCGCTAAGAAAAATGAAAGACATGCCTGGAAGAAACTGGCCCCCGAACTGAAATTTGATAGTTAGTGCGGCCCTCGGACTGAAACGTTTGGAGACCCCTGTACTAGAGCAACTAAAATTCTACTTTTTCAAACTTATAAAAAACAAATGTAGAAGTTAAAGTCTTAAAATTACACGTTGGAGTTTAATAAATAGAAACAGCGAATCCATTGTAGAAAAAGTCTTGTTTTATAAATCTTGTTTTATTTTAGGTCGAAATCACCCGCTATAGAACTATAATTAATCACCAGTTCTTTTATCGCAGTGATTAATAGTTTCCAGATATAATTAGCGCCATCTTGAGGTAATTCCACAGGAATGACCAATGTTCCCCCTTGTAACGTGAGCACTTAAACCCGCGCCCGCCTCCTCCGTGAGGTCATCAAACGCACATCCAATACAAATAACACCCCAATCATAGGCTTTCAGGGGACTTAATGACGGCGGGAAGTGTTGTCAAAGGGGAAAGTGGTTCTTTCCCTTGTCGGGGCAGGTTGTTGTAGAACAATAACAGAGTAGAGTCCCCTGGTCGGTCCGTGTTTTGTAGAGTCTTATGTAAATTATACCGAGAGGCCAACCGAGAGGGGGGGGGGGGGGGGGAGAAGATGGGTGGGGGGGGGTGGAATTGGGAAGGATAGGTAGAGAAAAAGGGGGTAATGAGATAACTAACATGAAATTTGTTTTGTTTTTATTACGTTGACCAGTTTCCTAATGTAGGATAACCATTCACACTTACTTAGCCTTGTACAGAAAAATAACATTTTATGTAGTTTAAAAAATTTTAAATGTAAAACAATGTTTTTTTTTCTTCAAAAATCAAGATTGGGTTTGGCGAAAAAAAAAACAGAGGGGGCAGGGGGTGGTTGGCGTTAAGAGAATTGTGACGTCTTGTTACTGGCTGTATGAGTCTGGATTTTGTGACAAGGTGTGACGATGGGGGAGGGGTAAAAGTCAACTTTACTTTAGTCAGGCCATATTGCTAAAATACAAAGACAGATATTATACATCCTCATTTGTTTACAGACGTTATATATATATATATATATATATATATATATATATATATATATATATATATATATATATATATATATATATATATATATATAGCATATGAAGTTTCAACTTTTTATTTTACCGCTTATCAAACTATCTCTTTAGCCACTAGTTTTTGGTCATGTATTTGAACCGACTACAGCAGTGTTTAAATCAATATCAACTCTGCCACACGACCACCCCCACCTTCCACCCCCCCCCCTCCCCCACCCCTTGGTCACGTTTTGCACATGTTTATCTGTGTCAAAACAACACCACGTGATCACGTGATATGCTCCCCCCTCCTCCCCCCTCCTCCCCCCCCCCCCACACAACCCACACACCCAACACCCGCACGAGCTGTACCCCCCCCCTCTCCCCTATCTAGGTCACTCACACAGTGTCGTGAAAAGATCGACAACTCCATCCAAAACACAAACTTACCACACCCGCGACGGCAACTTCAAACACAACACGACAACAGCAACAAGAAAAAAAAATCAATCAGATCGATCATAAAAACAACAAAATTACAACCCCAATGCCTCATAATTACAAACTAGGTCTAGATAATCAAGAGCAATTATCTCCCTTACTCTCAGTGAAAGTTCTCTCCCCTTACAGCCCACGCATAGGTCCATGCTTATTAAGGTCAACAAAAGAACTCAGCGACGCATGCGCTTTAAGGAAAACAGCTCAAGAAAATTGTCCACTTAGCAATATTTATTTCACGGGCGAAACTTTTCACAAAAACATATACCCGTTTTTAATATTCAATCACAACGTTGTATTAGTTATATTATATACGTGTATTACATATCATCAGACTGATGTATATATGTCTTCATTTTGCAATGAGAGACAATAAATTCACAGGGGAAGTTGAATTCTTGTAGCGCGTACTAAAACATTAAGTAAAGATATCATGGATTGCTCTTGCACAATAATATCTCTCTATACATTTTTCGGTATTGTCCAAAGGATGATCCCTTTCTCTACATTTTACGGAATAGTCCAAAAAAAAACAACAACTAAGCAACACGGTTGGTACCAACTTAAATTGTAGAAGCTGTCGAAAAGGAGCGCAACTTCGGTTTGACTTTTGTGTTAAGGATTTGTTATTATTTGTTATTATTACGAGCAACCGGAATGATATGTCGAGTTATGGATAAGTTTCTGTATCGAGCTAACGAACCTCATCTGAACGAGAGTTCGAGCTCGGGAATTTCGGGTTAGCAACCATGAGCTCTATCACCTGACCATGCCGTTTTAAACTGGCATCAAAATGTTTAACTTTGATTTATGATAAAATACAGTCACTCGTGGGACGGAGTGGTCTAGCGGTAGAGAGATGGACTGCTAACCCTTAAGTCTCGAGTTCAAGTCGGTAGACCGTCCCTGAGTCCACCCAGCTCTGATGGGTACCTAACTCAAGTTAGGGAAAGTTAAAGGCGGCTGGTCATAGTACAGAAACAGGTGAACTCAACTTCTCTTGCCCTATAGACCGTCAAGTTTGAAAAGTAAACTTTACTTCACATTTACAGTCACTTATAGACGCTGTCAAGTCTTCTCTTGAGTGTGTTGAGGGGCTGTTGATCTTACTGCACGGGAGACAATTAATAAACACAAGTAAAAAGGGAGATCATTAGTGTTGGGAATTAACTCCCTTTTCGACAATAACTGTCAATTAATATCGTGTGAGTGATGCTGTTTGAAGGAGAGGTTTTAAAACATGAATTACACAGCCTTAAACTAATTAATCACGATGTTTTTTTTATGGAGAATTTTTAAAACGTGTTTTTCTATTAAACTTTTTAAACATCGAATCAGGGACTAGTTGTTTAGTTTGGTATTGAACGTTTTCAATACAGCAGATTTAAATGCGGAAACCTACAGTTAGGGTTTCAAATAGGGGTCACTATAATGGGGTCTCTGACATGGGGTCCCTATTATGGGGTCTCTGACATGGGGTCCCTTTTATGGGGTCTCTGACATGGGGTTTCTATGATGTTTTCTCTGATATGGGGTCCCTATCAGGGAGTCCCTCTCATGAAGCCTAAACAAAAGCATATTTCGTAAGGCGAATATGCAATGAAAAATGATCTGCGATCAAAATGATATTGTTGAGGATGTGCGTCCTTAAATGATCAACATTCTTTTGAGATATGACGACTCTTGTTGGTATACTGGAACGGCGTGGTCGAACGCTAGAGCATTTGGCTGCTATCCCGAAGGTATCGAGTTTGCTGTCTGCTGTCTTAATATAATATGTGCTGTCTTGATACACTGTCTGCTGTCTTGATATACTGTCTGCTGTCTTGCTATACTGTCTGCTGACCAAGCAGCTGTCAAAATTATTAAAGTTGTAAAATGCCAGCTTTGTCATCCAAATTGTGTTTATAAAATCCCATTTTAAAACTAAATCTTACAAAATTCTATATTAAACCAGCATCTACTTCTAAAATTACTTTACACTGCGTCTGAATTTTACCGAAAACAGTTTATTTACACAAACAAATAATTTACTAAAACAATTTACAAATCAAACATTGTACTATACACTGCGACTCCTGATAAAGATCAATTCATGAGCAGAAACGCGCGTGGTACTAATTAACGCTTGTCTTAGCATTGATAGAACAATTACGCCTAATTAGCTAGATGTTGATGATAAATTATGTCAAGAATATCATATCTGACAGGAGAAAAAAGAATCGAGATCATACGATATTACATTAATCTCATCAAGGGGACATGCAACATACATAATATAGCATTCATACGTAAAAGTAGACTTTTTAAAAAAAAAGGAATTTGGAGTCTATTAAATTACGAATAGATGTTTATAATTTATTTCATCTATTTAGATGATAATTTATTTTATACCTTAAAAAAGTGATTTTTTTAAAACAAAGCGATTGTTATATCAATATTGTTATGAATTGTGACATGCTAATTCGGTTATCGAGGTCAAAAATAGGATTGTGATAATTTCTGTTGTCGGGTTGGCTAAATACAGTAGCCTTGACAGACTGAATAACATACCTGTTATTCAATTACGTGTCTTTTAACGAAATAAATGTGTAAACCGGATGTTGTTGTTCGTAAACTTCAATTCATAACATTGGATGTACGCGCTAGATATAATTGTACTTTAGCTAGAGATATTTTAGTAATTCGAGGTTATGTCCCTTTGACATTCGACAGCTGTCTCTACAAATGTCTCTTTGTAATGTCCCTTTATTCATGTGGTCAATTTCATCAACATTAGAAGACGTGTCTCTCTACATGTATTTACATTCAGGAAAAATAATATTTATGTTTTTTTTTGGTTTCGTTTTAAAGTACACAATGATACTTGTTTAGCTTACTTACATTCAGGAAAATAATATCATTTTTTTTTTGGCTTCGTTTTAATTAAAAAAAATAATACTTGCTTAGCATACAACACAAATTTAGATTAGGAAAGAACAATGAATATATTTTTAACCAACCGTATTAGTTAAAATAGAAAAAAAATCCAATCAACAAAATAAACAATTAACCAAAATGACCGTAATCAAGAAAGCTCAATCCTAAAATTTAAGGCTTAGTTTAATTAACGCCATGATTATACAACAAATCAATTAGTAACAAAATTTGATCGCATACAGCGATCTAATACCCGGAAACCCACACAGGAATTCCCAAAACCGCCGATGAATTGAGCGATAAATTCGGATAACGTATGGCGAGTTTTGACAAATATTTGCAGATAATTCCCCACGGAAGCAGTAATCTAAAACAACATCATTACGTCATCACAAACTCCAAACTCAAACTTCCGGTCGCATCTACCCATTTCCGTATGTGATTTATTAAGACTTCCGGTACATACACACAAATACCACTTACCCCCCACTCCACCGTAATAACTCTCAATATACCCCCCCCCCCCACACACACACACACATTCCGATAACTCTACATTCACAGATAATTACATCAATCTATTTTTTTTATTTCAATTAATTTCATTAATTATTTAATTACCAAAATTAATTACAGCAAACAACGCCATTATCACAGCATCTGTCTCATTACATTCCCCGCCTGTCCTTGTATCAGATGTGTCAGATTATCGAGAGATTAACTAGGGATTAGTGAATTAATCAGTCATGTTCCAATGAACGTGTACGAGAAAAGGATTTCAGTACATGTAGTGAATCCGTTTAACAACAGAACAAGCGTCCCACCTTCCTTTTCCCTGGGAATCCAGTCCAACACAATGAATTACAAAATTAAGTATTACGTGTCAACTTGTTTAGCGCCATTGAGGCCATTGACTCCGATTTGAGCCTGCTTTTCTTTTTGGATTTGCTTCCATAGCCTTTGTCCAACCAAGAACAAACTACAAGCCAGCAGTTGTTTGATTTTGGAGATTTGCTGTCTCCAGCAGTCGAGCCTCGTCTGCCCGGGGTTCGAACACGGGACTTTGGTTAAGCAACCAGGAGCTTTATTGACTCGACCAAGCGACCCCGTTTATGTAGTATAAATACTAATTTTGACCCAACCCTAATAATATAGTCTAAACCATATTTTAGATCAAACGCTAATTCAAATCTAACCCAACATTTAAACTAAAGCTAACATTAACCCCATCCCACCCCCCTCCACCACCCTGACCCAAACTTAACTTTAAATAAAACAAACTAACTAAAAAATCAAGATTTACAAAAATCACAAACTAGACTCTTGTTACGAAAACTGCTCCATATTCTCAATTCAACCACTACATCTTCACCCATGCCATATTTCAACTTCTATACACTTTTAATCGAACAATATGAACTATAAGTACTAAACTAAACACTAAATAATTCACTTCAATCAAACATTCTATCCCTAATTAATACACTTATATAAGTTCTACTTTTCTTCTACTGCTAACCCTCTTTTTGTTTCTATTCCAAGTTTAAAAATAAAAATAAAATAAAAAATAGTGTGGGGGGTGGGGGGATAAGGATGGGAGGGAGGAGCCGTTAACAATAAGTTTAAAAATACCCCAGAAAATTGGAATCACGACGTCTGACTGTGTTAGCCGTTTCGTGACGCGCCCAATGACATTCGGTTGGCGTCGTGGTTCCGGAGTGTCAGGATAATTTAAAATACCGGACCCGTCACCACGCTCCCCATTAGCTGGTTCCACATAAACACGCATTCTGTTAACCAATGAAGCAAATTAGCGAAAGAAAAAAAAAGACTTTTTAAATTATTATTTTTTTTTACCATTGAGCTAAAGATTTGACTGTGTGTGTGGGGGGGGGTGAATTTACTGAGGGTCAGAGGCGCCCGGGGACAAACTTTCAATTTGGCGCCCTCCTCAGGAGCAAATTTTCAGTTTGCACAATTTGCCCCCCCCCCCCTCAAACTTTTGATTTGCACCCCCCCCCCTCAACTTTTCAATTTGCACCCCCACTTCAACTTTTTGATTTGCGCCCCCCCCCCCCTC
The DNA here is from genome assembly GCF_028476545.2 of Physella acuta. Classification (NCBI taxonomy): domain Eukaryota; kingdom Metazoa; phylum Mollusca; class Gastropoda; family Physidae; genus Physella; species Physella acuta. The sequence continues at coordinate 26,692 of NW_026732571.1, forward strand.
AAACTGCAAAAATGCAGCTAAAATGACATTTTAATTTGTTTTTACAACCCATTTTGGCGCCCCTTAAGGGTGGCACCCGGGGACATATGCCCCTCCTTGCTTCCCCATCGCTACGCCTCTGCTGAGGGTGGGGGATGAAGTTTCCCAACCTGACGTTTTGGACATTTCCTATCGAGTAGGTATGTCGATAAGGATGGCATTAGCTTCAGGTTTTGAAATGCTAATATGACGTTTGGTCTGGTGTCAAACTTAACTTAGCGGAGCCCCGGTCAATGTGTCTAGTAACTTAACTGTCTCCCTGCTACATAGCTGTCTGCCTGCAAACTAGACTGGTTTCTTTCTAGCTTCACTGTCAGCAACATAACTGCCAGCCTGCAAAAAATACGCGTCAGTCTGACTGCTAACATGCTTAATTAACTGTCTTAGCCTGCGAACATAACCTTCTGTCTGTCTGTAAACCTGACTGTCTGTCATACTGTAAGTCTACCTGCTCACTTAACTGCCTGAATGTCTGAAAACATAACTACCTGCTGATATAACTCTGTCTTCTTTCGGTCTAACGGTTTTGCTAACTTATCTTTCACCTGTTTGCTAGTCATTTTTTGTTTGCCTGTCCGTCAGTCTATAAGCTCGTCTGTTCGTCTGTTCTTTTCTTCGTCTGTTGGTCCGTTGGTCTGTTCGCCTGTTTGTCTGTTCGTCTGTCTGTTCTTCTGTCTGTTCGTCTGTCTGCCTTCCTGCCTGCCTGCCAGCATGCCTGTCCATCTGTCTGTCTGTAACCTGTAAGCCTGCTAATTCAGCGTCTCCTCTAACATGCTTGCTAGCTGTGCACACACAACTAATTAACTCCATAAACTAATGTAGTCGGTCACTTTTACTCCATTGTTCAATGTGACTATATCGCTCTACCTTCATCTACAACACATTTTTCTGCCTCGCATTGACTGTCATTTATAATGTGACAGAACTAAACTAACCTTATTGACACTAGCAGCAATTTTCCCTGTTATACGGGTTCTATTTAATCAATTTTTGTTCAAGTGTGCACAGTCGACCAACCTGCGGGCCGCTTACGACCCGCATCCCTCCACTTTTTAAACGCAAATACGTTAGCATTGTCAACAGTAGGATGTGATCTTTGATAAGTTGACAAAAACGATTACACATTACTTCACTGTGGTGTAAGAATGTAGCGAGTGAGAACATTATATTTACTTAGTCTTTTGAAAGTCAACAGCCGAATTGATCTTTGAATGTCGTTCAAGCAAACATCGCAATTTTTGAAACAAGCCTGATTTTTTTTTCACGATATTTATTCTTTCTCTTAAATTCATACGTTTAATAGGAAAACACTTTTGTAGAAGTATACAAAATACGGTTATACTGAAACCTGCTACCAGAAAAGAGACAGAAATTAATGGAAAAACTAGTAAAAGATACAAAAGCATTGCAGGATATTCTAAATGGTCAATGGTGTACAGAAAGATAAGGCGAAAAAGAAAAAGGCAAAGAAGACCATGAAGACATTGGCATCAAATTCTAAAGAACAACTCAACTAAATCCGTGATTATCCATAATGCTAAAATACAGTACACAAATTTAAATTTTAGTTATGATAATATTTGAAAAACAATTTAAATGAATGCTAAACCGTTATTACAGTTACACCAGCGGAGAAATTAGTTGTTCTAGGTAAAAAAAATCAAGTTCACTAGTGCTTAGAAAAGTGACGTCAAAAAGAGAAAAAAATGGGTTTAGCTGATTCCGAAATCCAATCGCAAACAACTTTATTTCATAATCTCGAAACGATTAGTTGAAAAACAGCAGGATTCAAACTCTTTCCATTTAGGTACGACTACACGACACCTCGTTAATTGTCAAATATCTTTTCTTTCTATTTTATTTTCATGCTAAATAGTTTGGCAATTTGCGTTATACAATGCATTTTGCTCTGCAAATTATAAAATATTTTTGAAATTTGACGACGCTTTTAGCTCTATGAGTTTAGGAGCACTTTGATCTGCTGTCATGGTAGCTGGGTATCAAACACAAACGTCTCAAGCACCTTACTCGACGCCCCGTCTAGTTTGTCAATTTCCCTCTTAGCGCTGTCGATGTACGTGGCACCAACTCGAAGCTCACCCTCTAAGTGACTGAAATTGAGCAGGCGATATTAGCCAGGGTGTGTCCGGCTCGTCTGGCTTCAAGTGGAAGCGATTAGGTGGCCATTAGGGCAGATTGTCTTTCTCGTTTGCCCGCGTTTTGGCGGGAAAGACGAAGGTCAGGTTTGTCACCGGATGCCTGGGTGGGTTGTTGGTGTTTGGGGGGGGGGGGGGGCAGGGGCGTACCTTGGGGGAGGGGGGAGTCTTTTTTTTTAAACTTTTTTTCGGGGAATTTTTTATAATTATTATTTTTTAAATGTTTTTTGAATATTTGACATGTTTGGAAGTATCGTAGTTGTCAACTTCGATTACAAGTAAAAACGTCTAACTTGAGTAAACAAGACAATTATTTATCCCGTCGGAGTTATTTACCCTTGTCAAATATCAGTTCGATCGACATGTAAGGGTCTACACAAAAAATAATTCTTCCTAATTTAATTGTTGTTTTCTAGATTGCTGCGCAAAAAAGCTGAATATCCAAAAAGATCTTTATTTACAATCGCAGTAAACACCACTGAACAAACCCCAACCCCTCTTCTTCCTATCAAAAACCAACCTGCTGAATCCAATCTGGAAATAATAAATGAATATTTATTTGACGATTGTCGTAGCATATTAACAACAAAAAACGCAAAACCGTCCACGAATCATAAACAACATTACCTGGGTCACCCACAAAAAAAAAAAAAAAAAAAAAAAAAAAAAAAAACGCAGTTTAAAAATCCCCCCCCCCCCCTCTCCAACCAACCTCCGCCATCTAAAAAAACAAAAATAGCATGAAACAATCTTTTTGTTACCGAAAGCATCCATCCAATTAAATACAGCACAACCCTCCAGCCAGAGCCTCGCCATCACATGGGAAGATAACTCGCGAACAAACCCAAATTTATCACCGGAGTTTAACCGAAGTAAATGCAGGAATAATTTAGCCAAGTGTCTCATCATTTAATTATGGAGAGTAACTGTTACAGGCATGAAGGGCGGATTCACAAGATGCACAAGATCTAATGTTGCCCCCAGCGGTTGATCAAATACACAAGTATTAAATATATATATATTTTTTTTTAAATCAGAAAGATTATAGAATTCATAAAGGGAGATAAAAGAGAGATTTTTGTTTAAATAGAGGAGGCAACTGAGAACAATCCTGAACCAAACTTCTTCATAAAGTGAGATAATAGAAAGATTTTGTTTAAATAGGGGTGGCCGGATGAAGAAGGGTTCACATATTTTATGACCTAGGCATATGAAGGGAAGGTGTCTACACATAATTCCCGAAAGACACTTGCACGAATACGGAAAATGCCCGAATGGTATTTTTTCTTCAGCACTTTTAAAGGTTTAATACAATAGAGTTGCATGATTAAAAACAATCACGCACCACACGAAAAAGAAAAATGTGTGTATAATAGCGAGCTAAATAGTACTTTATAAAGGAGAGTTTAATTTATTCTTTAAAAATTAATTAAGCTCCCAATTAAGTCAAATTTGATGTCAGATTGCATTGTCATCGGGTTTTGACCAACGTGCCAAGTTTTAGAGAAATTGGTCGATTAAAAAAGATCAAAATTTCGCTCGCCAGTTTCAATGCAGACAGACGGATAGACAGACAGAGGAAGCAAATTAAATAAAAGCTTTTAAAAAGTTGAAGAAGAAGACGTTTATTAAGATCATTGACCCAATAAGTCTAATTGCCTCTTTTTTCTTCCAATAAAGCCACAAGATAAATCGTGTTGCTAAGAACCACGACGAACTACGCGCACTTCTTTTGTCATCTGCTTTCTTTAACTGTTAAAAATTTTAGATTAATCTTGGCAAAAACTAAATCTCTGTCATGTAAAATAAAGAAACAAGAGGAAAATACTTTCCGTCACTGATAGCTCTAATTGTGAATAAGGTATTCATAAACTCTATAATTAAAATCTATATGACATGATATTTCAGTACATCTGTCTCTTTGTAAAATTATATTCCAAGAACAGTTGCACCAAGACTGATTCAGGTCTCTAACCTTTAAAATGACCTTAACCTCTAGACTGACCTGAAATCGGTCAGTCACATTGTCTGTCTGACAACCATTTCTCCTGTTTTATTTTATTTCAACACAACACTCATTCGTCACTCATCATGTTCATTACTAAAAATATTAATATTACAACCTCAACCCGTAATTCCGGCGATCATTTTGAAATTACTCTGTCCCGAAGTGAAATATTAGACCACGCTGACCTGTACGCATAAAAACCACCAACCCAGACTACTAAATATCTCTCAGAACAAGGTTGTCATTTTCTTTTCATAATTAATTTACACATGCTACTATTTTGTAGCTACAGATACTATAGACTTCAGTCTAAATTTGTAGCTAAAATACTATAGAAGTCAGTCTGTGAGTTAAATTGAATCAAGCAATGTCAATAGGGACATAAAATTACCATTTACAAAAAAAATTATATTTTCACATTGGCAGTATTTGTGACAACTAAAACACAATCTATTGCGTCTGCTTTATTGTGTTTGGAGTTGTCACTCCGTCGTATAAGACAAGTAATTTGTAGCACAAGTTATGTTTTTAAAACCGTGAGAATTCGTATAACAATTATAATATCTCATTTATCTTATTTGTAAAAATCTACATATATAATGCTCTTCTTGGAGACCATAGAAAACACCAAGCTGTAAGCGCGCTCCCTACCACCCCCACCCCTACATGGTCTGGTTAGCTGTGGTTCACGCTAAATGTTTACAATCGTAGAGGCGGGTTTTAGGTACGGCTATTAGGGGCAGATAATTTAGTTTAAAACTATTTTAAACTTAGGGGAGGTAACTAAGAGGATGCTGCTTTCACGGGGGTAGGGGTGGGGTAGGGGTTGGGGTTGGGGAAAGCAGGGGGGGGGGGTTGTCGTCCTTAACGAGCTACTGATAGTGTTTTAAAGCAAATATATTCAGTGGCAGCATTGGTACTGTCGAATTCACAAAATATGTTTTACTGAAAAGTAGAAAATAAAACAACTAAGTAGCGGTATATGATAAGCCGCGGATCGGCTCGTCTATTTTATTCATCTTAATCACGTTCGTGCCTTTTACACTTGTGGCAGATAAAGTAGAATTGACCTCGGCATATGAAGGGAATAGTGTTTTCTTTGTCTAGCCGCCTTTGATTCCCTAACCTAAGTTAGGTACCCGTCAGAACTGGGTGGACTCAGGGACGTTCCGTATTCGAACTCGAGACTTCGGTTAGCAGTCTAGCTCTCTACCGCTAGGCACGTCGTCTATTATAGTATTGTTTAATTGAGAACTATTTGCTAGCAAATGAATATTTCACTAGGGGAGTGAAGGCGGATGACCAGGTTTAAAAGATTCGGCGGACGTCCAAGTAAACCACCTCCATTCTTTCTAAAGCGTCGTAGCTTCTGAACGAACGGGTTATTTGTAGTCTGCAATATTCTTGTACACTGGTTACTTGATTACACTTCAACGAGATAGATTTCAATGACATTGTCTGTCTGGCCGGTTTCAAGCTAAGCTTAAATCAAAAACTTATAATTTGATCTATTATTGTAGCTATATTATTGTTAAGTGATCAAGAGTGGTGCCCCTTAAGCGATAGGATCATTAACTCCCTCCCTCTCTCGCTCTCTCTCTCTTTCTCTTTCTCTCTAAATATATATATATATATGAAATGCTTTTTACGTTTTCACCCTTTTTTCGGCTGATATCACTCATTTTTGTAAAATGAATTTCTTCATGCATTATGTGGCAGAAGACAGTAGTAGCAAAAGTCTATGTAATCATTCTAAATTTAAAAAAAAATCTTTTTAAAATTATGGCAAGCGATAAAATTATAGTTACATTTGTAAAAATTAAAGCCGTTTGGGAACCATCAATTACACTCATTTTCATGTTGAAAGTCGTTTAGAATTATTTTTATCAATTCAAATATTTTTAAAAACTACCATTAACCTCTCCTTGAAGTCAACCGGAATGCCAGGGGAGAGTAAAACAATAAAAGTCAGAAAAAAATGTCTCCATGATAAAAATATACAATAGTGATTTATGGTGTATACTATACACTGTACAGCGTAGTATTGTATTTGTATTAAATAAAATAACATCCCCAATCACCATAACACCCTGACTTTACTAATCCAAATTAAAAATAAAAGTGTTTGCTAAATTACTGTTATATTACTAGTAATTATTTCTTTGACTATTTCTATCCTTAATGAAACCGGAAGTAATTTTTTCCTTATTACACAAATGTTATAGCAAATTCAGTTTGGTTGAAAAATTTGCTTTCTGGCAACATTTTTGAACCATTTGGAACCAGCTTTTCATGTCTATTATGACAATGTTACAGGTTTTACAAAAACCTATGACAAAATTTCAGGTGTAAAAAAACTATGACAATCTAACACGTTCCTGAGAAATCAAGAAACTCGATAGTGGATGATGACGTTAATTGAGTGACATGTAAACTCATTTAATCATCACGGTAACGTGAGATATTCCCACGGGTTACTTCCCTTGCTACACTTATACTCTATACGAATTACCTCCCCTGTAAAAAATCTGTATTTTTCCAAAGAACAAGATGCCATTATAACAACTATTTCTATGAGGAAAGTAATACTTGTGCGGAGTTAGATGTTTTGATTACATCTGGGATAGGCAACCATATTAAGTGACAGCCAAAGTATCAATGATGTCTTTAAAACAAATTTAAAGCAGCCACATTGAAACTATTACTTTAATTGAAGGTTTTTAATGTACGTTTAACAGATGAAGGCAGTCGTTTAGCAGGAGAATTACATAGCACTGACGCTGAAATTAGCGAGAGGTGGATTAGAGCTCTGTTCAGAAGATGAAATAAAACAAATTAGTCTTGCAAAAAGTAGTAAAGTTCCCTTTTCAAATAAGGAGTAAGTGAAGTAGAGTTCACCAGTTTATGTGGCCTCGGCATATAAAGGGATAGTGTGGTAAGCACAATACCCAGCCGCCTTTACTTTTTACCGCAAGACTACGGCGTCCTAATAGGCTTGTACTTGACTTTAAAAATGCGACAAAGATAGAACATCACCAAAAACTAAGCAACGAAACAATCTAAATAATTTAAAATTATTGCATATTTTTCTGCTTGTTTAAATGTAGAGTAAGCATCACTGTATTGACTAAACTTGTATCAACTTAATAGTAAGCAATGTTGCAAATGGTAAAAAGTAAGCAATCAATTTTATTTATACACTAGACAACCTTGTTATCAGTTGGATAACGATTTCTCGGAAGAAAAGCTAAACAAAAAGAACACCCCCCCCACCTTTTTTAACAACGCTATTACCGATACCCCATCTCCCGCCTTTATCCTCTTCACTCTTTGAGAATTGATTGATCCATTAAATTTCAAGTATTTCTTCAATAAAGTACATACAAAAGTACATTTCCGTCCATAAAATTACACGTATTTCTGCAGTAAAGTGCACAAACAACTACTTATCCGTCCATCGCACAATCCTCACAGCTTCTACCATCCTCTACCTACCTTAAACACCTCACCGACGCCAACTGTCTGAGGTCCCATTCACCCCATCCCCCCACCAGCCCCTTCAGTATCCGACTATTTTCCACTGTAAAAACCAATCCTAAATCCTGTGTGAAAACATTTTGATCTCTATTTTTTATTATAAGCTTTACTCAAATGGAACCGCATACAAGTAGGCTACCTTTTTTTAAACCTTGTAATTTAGGACCCTATTTGAATAAACTTTCAAGAATAGTTTTACCTACATTTCAAAACATCCATTTATATTCTCTAATTATATTCTTATTGCATATTTTACAAATATTCTACAAACGTCTATAACCAATTGATTTGTAATGTGTTTTTTAGTAAAGAGATTGACGTAAGGCAAATACAAAATAATGGTCAAGACAAATCTTTGATATAAAATAATGTTAGATAAAGACAAACGGTCAAGACACATTTTGAGATAATATAGGGTTAGATAAAGGCAAATGGTCAAGACACACTTTGAGATACAATAGGATTAAATAAAGATACACGGTCAAGACACATTTTGAGATAGAATAAGGTTAGATAAAGACAAATGGTCAAGAAAATGGTCAAGAAAAATTGTTTAGATAATATAGGGTTAGATAAAGGCAAACGGTCAAGACACATTTTGAGATAATATAGGGTTAGAAAAAGGCAAATGGTCAAGATAAATATTTGAGATAAAATAAGGTTACTTAAAGACAAATCGTCAAGAAAAGTGGTAAAGACACGTTTTTGAGATAACGTTAGATAAAGAAAAATGGCCAATACACATTTTTGAGATTAAATAGGGTTAGATAAACACAAATGGTCAAGACCAAAATCTAGAGAATCATTATTATTAATTAAACTAAAAAAAATTCTCGGAAAACAATGGGGATAAATAAATTGATACAATAGGTGGAGACAAATTCTAGAAATGAAATAACGTTAGACAAAAGCTTACATCAAAGATTCGAGAAAGTATTGCCACGCACCTGTGTTTAACTTTGTTTGAAGCAGGTAGTCCTTAACATCGAACTGGTCGTCTGTTCCTGATCGCTTTCCCCAGCTGCTGAAGCCGGTACTCCAGCTTGGCCGCTTCTCCCAAATGTTTAGTAAATGCTGCCAGTTTCTCGAAGAAGCGCGTGGGTTACTCCTCTTTCCCCATACGGCCATTTCCCTCCATCTCTTTTCGAGGTCTTCTTTCTCACGTTTTCCCCAAACGGACATTTCTTTCCACTTTTTTTCAACGTCTAAGTCTGTTGACCTATCGATTTGAGAGTCTGTTGACCTATCGATTTGAGAGTCTGTTGACCTTTTACCCCAAGCGGACAAGGCTCTCCATCCGTTTCCTGAGCCTCTACTTTCTCTTTTTACACGCACTGATCCAGTTTCCGTTTTCTTTTCGGTTTCAGGTATATCCTCTCTTTTACCCCAAACTGCCATTTGCTTCCATTTCTTTTCCATTTCCGGGTCCATATCCCTTTTCCCCCAAACGGACATTTGTTTCCATTTTTTTTCCATTTCGGGGTCCATATCTCTTTTTCCCCACACGGACATTTGCTTCCATTTCTTTTCCATTTCCGGGTCCATATCCCTTTTCCCCCAAACGGACATTTGCTTCCATTTCTTTTCCATTTCAGGATCCATATCCCTTTTCCCCCAAACGGACATTTGCTTCCATTTCTTTTCCGATTCGGGGTCCATATCTCTTTTTCCCCAAACGGACATTTGCTTCCATTTCTTTTCCATTTCGGGGTCCATATCCCTTTTTCCCCAAACTGCCATTTGCCTCCATTTCTTTTCCATTTCAGGGTCCATATCTCTTTTACCCCAAACGGACATTTGTTTCCATTTTTTTTCCATGTCTAAATCACTATCCCTTTTCCCCCAAACGGACATTTGCTTCCATTTCTTTTCTAATTCGGGGTCCATATCCCTTTTCCCCCAAACGGACATTTGCTTCCATTTCTTTTCCAATTCGGGGTCCATATCTCGTTTTCCCCAAACTGCCATTTGCTTCCATTTCTTTTCGACTTCTGAATCTGCATCTCGTTTTCCCCAAACCGCCATACTTTTCCATTTCTTATCCATATTAGGTTCTAACTCCTCTTTGCTCCATTCCGTCGAATCTAACTCTTCCTTCTTATTTGAATCTAAGTCTTTAACATCTTCCAAATTATAAACAGAACGTTTCTGAAGTGAAAGTGAATTAAGTTGTGATACACTTCCTAGTGTCCCTGAAGGAGCTACATTTGGACGGGCGTGGGACTGTGGTACCTCTGGAGACTTGGAGGCCAGGGACGAGTCTTTGATGACGTAGAGGATGAAGAACTGAAGAACAGTTACACTGAGAACTTGTTTGGAGTCTAAAAACATTTTCTTTACGAAGTACATTCTGCTTTATGTTGCTCAATTTTCTGTGGAGATGAAAAACAATACTGATTATCAATTACATTGACGACTAAATTAACGGCTGTATTTCTCGATGACCAAAAAAATACGTATCGAAAAAAATGCGCACCCAAAAATAACGCACAAAAATTTGCGCAATTGAGTTTGTTATTTAAGGTCGGTAGTTTAAAGACACTAGCAAAGAATCACCAGATCTGCATGTACTTTGTAGAAAAAAAATGCAAAAAAACGTTTTAATAACGAGCATTTATGTAATAATTCATTAAAAGGAGAAAATAAATAACTGTCTTTGAATATATATAAAACACTACTATTTAAATTCTATAAAGAAAAACTTGGGTCACCTTATTATCTGGTGAATACCATTACTAATATTTGAGAAAAGACCCACGCTTTTCTTTATGGTTATTTAAATAGTAGTGTTTTCTTATATTTGAAGAAAATCTTTTCTCCTTTTAGTGCATTATTACTTTATTACATAAAAGCTTGTTATTGAAACATTTTTATTACTTTAAAATAAATAGTTATATGATTTAAAACTATTGCGCACCGAATGAACATGAATAATAACGTATAATAGTGCGATAAAAAAGTATGTTCCCTTACATCCTAATATATAAAAGCCCATGTGCGAACTTCTCTCTCTCTGTCCGCAAAATATTTTCGCAGGATATCACATCAGAATCTTCAGCGATACATGAGAACTTGATACGGAATTTTGTTGAAAATAATATGATAGATGTTTTAAATGTATAACCACAATTTTATTTAAAGAAGAAAAAATAAAGGCGTATTCGAATGTAGAAAAACAATTTTAATTATGCAACCGGAAAAGTGTTTATACTTGGGACAAGAACGCAATTAACAATAACGTCGCATAAGGTTTTCACTAGGGAAAGAGCACGAAACTAATGACGTCATCTTCAGAGTTTAGAATAAAATAAAGAAATGAACTATTTCATTCAAATATAATAGATCTACGTACGCTATGAAATCTAGATCTATACAATACAATACAATTTTCTCGAACTAAACTTATAACATGTACTTTATCTATTTAAATTCTAGATCTCTAGTTCTAGATCTAGAGATTCTAGATCTAGACTAGATAATCTACGCACAAAACTAGACTAGATTTAGAAGCTACGACCTAGATCTAGATCTAGATTTAGACTCTATCTACTCTAGAACTCTAGCATCTATTCCAATAAGAATTTCTATATTAAACTATTTCAGACCTTAATTATTTTATAGAAATCTTTGTTTGTTTAGCTATAGAATTGCAGATGGTGCGGGATTGAGACACACCAAGTCAAACAAATGTTTTTTTGTTGTTTTTTTTATACGTGAATCTTCCGATTTTAGACTATAAAGAAAGGAACTACTTCATTCAAATTTGATTTAGATCTAGATCTATAGATCTACTCATCAAGACGTACGCTATGAAATATATACAATTTTATCAGTCAAACTAATGCAAATTACTTAAAAAAACATAATGACCATTGAATAGCCAGATTTTTTAACGGAATCATTTAAGTCACTTATTAATCAGTGTGTGCCTATGCTATGTTTTTTTAGCTAATTGGTTATTTCTTTGCTTTGTCACTAATATCGTTCAGCGTGTAGTAAAGCACATTGCGTTTTGACCAATAACTATTTCATATATTATTTTTCACAAACAAGTACATTTTAAAATATATAGGCTTATAATTCACGTGAAACGGGTACCGATGGTTAGTTATTTAAGAAAATTTAAAAGTCAAACCACAAATCATTCGATATATAGAAAATAAATATGCGTTTTTGTGAAATGATATATTCGTAAATATACGTAACGTTCATTGTATCAAACTAATCTAATTCATATATATCTGTATATCCCACTTCTTGTATACATGAAACTCTAGAATCTGTGTGATTAACCTTGTTCTTGTTTTACGGCCATTTTACGATGGCCCTGACGGCAGGTCTGGCCAAGATGGCCGCACTAAGAAAAAAAAACCCAATCACTTCTGGTTTCTGGTGGTTCGATTAGTAATTTGTGGGCCATCAAACTGGCCAAGACAGATCGATGAGTTTTATTCGCGTCTTTTTATCAGGACGAACAAGGAGACGAAAGTTCATTGATGATCACGCTGTTTTTTTCCCTCATTTATTTAGAACCTGGGGTGGGGGAGGAGTGGTTGCTTATGTGTGTGAGTATGGGTGGGTGGGTGTTTCAAGAAGGAATATTGCTTCAAATTTAAAAACTGAAGTACTTTTATGAAAATAAATTGCTTCCTACATCTTGGTAAAATAATTGGTAAAATTACTAGCATTCTTGTGTTTAGGTATTATTGTGTGTGGTTGAAAAAAAAGGGGGGGGGGGATGAATGAACGAGAATAGACATACCAAGGGCAGGTAATCCCCCACAAAGTCAAATTGTAGAGTTACGCGCATGCCTGGAGGCCTTATGCGCGCGCATACCGAACCGGAAACAAATTCGAACCTCCCCCTGTCGATAACTCCATCCCCAAACGCAGAAGACTGCTATTAAGGGGCAATTACTCCGGCGTTCTTTATCACCGAGATATCCTCGGCTCAGAGTTACCCATTGGTTAGTTCCCTTTGTGTCTCAGCACTTCGCCAGAGAAAGAAACACTCGGGTTGTCGACTGGTTTTAACAGCACGGACGTACAAGACCATCTGATCGTTGGCAAAAAGTTTGTATCTAAAAAATGTGTTCCACACTTAATAAATATAGGGAAAAACATTTTATTCGAAAAATACCTGCCTTCCATCAAAACCAAATAGTAACAACTTACTGAGTATAACTAATTTAAAATGTTTACCAAAATAATATAGCCTGACGAGTTGATGTCCTGACCTGTCAGTGATATTTAAACCAGCATTACCATCCTGGAGGGGGGGGGGGGGGGAATGCGTTATTGTGCTGTCGTGGCGCTACAAAAAAACACGTGTTTTACCTGCCAATTAATTCTAATTAGGTAATTAAATTTGAAATCAACAAGAAATCGAAGGTAAAAAAATGAGAAGTGCACCATAAAGATTTGACGTGCAGGTGGAGTAGAGTGTACCTTTGAACTTGGGTATTTAATATATTGTATGACCCGTTACAAGAATAGCCGACCTTATTTTTGAGCCGGGTACCCATTAGAGCTGGATAAACTCAATAGTGGGTGCTTGACTATTCTATATAGTGCTAAATCAATGCGATTGGCTGTGGGTAGCTTTAACAACTTGTTGATAACTGTTTGTTTTTTAAATTCTTTTTATATAGATTTAATACGAAATTTTGGTTTTTAAAAATCAAAAGATATTTCTTAAATTTCAACCAATTTTTTCCTTTCAAAATGAGGCTCGGTTGCTGGGGACAGCAACTCTTCTAGGAGAGACAACCCCAAAATCAAACAACTGCTGCCTTGTAGTTTGTTCTTTGTTGGAGAAAGGCTATGGAAGCAAATGCAAAAAGAAAAGCAGGCTGAAATCGCAATGAACGAAATACAGGGCATACTTTATTGATACGAAATACGTAACATTGCTGGTAGAAACCACGTCCAACATTACAATTGAGAACGAGGAAGAAGAAGATTATCTTGTTTAATAAGTTAGTCGTTGTTATTTTACTGTAGGGTTGTTTTTTAAAATTTACTATACACATAGTATGTTTATTAGTAGGTCTATCAGTATATTTAGCCTTTCTAGATCTCTATTTTTGTCTGCGAAAACTTCATTAAATTTGGTAATATTAAATTTAAAAAAAAAAAACAGCAATCAAACAATTTTTCCTATTCAAATATGGGGAATTTTTTCTTTTTCTAAAAATAAAACAAAAAATCGGAAATATCCATTCAATTATAGGGACATCATAATTATTGTCAAGCACGAATCAAATTTTTAAGCTGAGAAGATTTTTGCGTGTGAAATATTTTCTTCCTCATTGGCTTGCTGCACGTCGTCTATCATTAGCTTTGTTTTCTTTGTCATTATCAAAGAATGGGTCGATGAACGGTCGTCTAAGTCAGGTCTAAGTCAGGTGTGGTTTAAGTCAAGTCTGGTATTCTTCTTCTTCGTTCTTAATTATTAGTGTTGAAGGGGATCGAGATTTATCTGCCAGTGGGTTTGAACTCGAGACTTTGTTCGAATCTATCAACCATGAGCTTTTTGCCGATTCGACCACGCCTCCAACACAATTGAGTGTTACGTGTCAACTGGTTATGCGCCATTGAGGCCATTGACTCCGATTTCAGCCTGCTTTTCTTATTGGATTTGCTTCCATAGCTTTTGTCCAACCAAGAACAAACTACAAGGCAGCAGTTGTTTAATTTTGGAGTTGTCTCTCCTAGAAGTGTGGCTATCCCCAGCTAACGAGCCTCATCTGCCCGGGGGTTCGAACTCGAGACTTTTCGGTTTAGCAACCATGAGCTTTACCGACTCGACCACGCCGACCCCTAAGTCTGGTATAAGTCAGGTCTAATTTAAGTCAAGTAGGGTATAAGTCAAGTAGGGTATAAGTCAAGTCTGGTATAAGTCAAGTCTGGTATAAGTCAAGTCTGGTTTAAGTCAAGTCTAATTTAAGTCAAGTCTAATTTAAGTCAAGTCTGGTTTAAGTCAAGTCTAATTTAAGTTAAGTCTGGTTTAAGTCAAGTCCAATTTAAGTCAAGTCTGGTTTAAGTCATGTCTAATTTAAGTCAAGTCTGGTTTAAGTCAAGTATGGTATAAGTCAAGTATGGTATAAGTCAAGTCTGGTATAAATCAAGTCTGTTATAAGTGAAGTCTGGTGGCAGTCAGGTCTAATTTAAGTCAAGTAGGGTATAAGTTAGGTCTGGTTTGTCTAAGTCATATCTTGTGTTTTGGAGTGTCAGGAGAGTGTCCCACTAGGTATGTTACGTAGACGATATTTTTTCAAAGAGAAAGTTTACTTAACACTTTCTAGATTTATAAGTCTAACTGTAATACATTTTTCGTTGAACTTTTAAAATGTTTGCTTACTCCGACAGTTAATTAAAACACAAATCAGATTAGTTAAAAACATGGTTAAAAATATGTCAAAAGTAGGTCTGATCGTAGACCAAAACAGGGAAGGCGTGGTCGGATGGTACACCATACAACTTCTAACTCGAAAGTCGAGTTCATATCTCGGCATTAAGTCTGTAGGACGTCCCTAAGTCACTCAGCTCTAATGGGTACCTGACACATGCGGCTGTGCGTAGCGTTGATAACACCATCCCTCAAATGCCGAGATCATTGAAACAGCCACCACACAGAGAAGTAGGCACCACACCCCCACACAGAGAAGTAGGCACCACAGCCCCACACAGAGAAGTAGGCACCACACAAAAATCGAAAAAAAAAGTTCAAAATCCGCAACCTCATATGCAAAACTTATGTGTAGGCCTACTCGTAACAAATTTCAATATACAATTTTTTTTCTATTATTTTTTATTTTTATTTTTTATTTAAATTTATTTAACATTTTTCTCTCACGTCATCTATTTCGTTCAATCCGGTTGTTTTTTTTTCCCTTAGATTACAAAGGACGGACCAAGGGAAAATACAACTCCTCGGGCGAGTTATCGTTCCTGTTTAAATTAAATCAGGAAGAAAAAAAATCCCAGCCGATAGATTTTATTTCATTTTCTATGAAATTATATTAATTTAACAAAATGACGGGGCTTGTACTAGATTTTATCAAATTGTTATCAATTAACTGTTATCACAATCATGGAAATTAAAACAAGGCGAATAAAAGGGAGGTAATACATGTGCAGAATATTAAGAAAAAAATATGTCACCCGGTCAGAGACGTCAAAATTTGTGAGTGGAATTCCTTATGACGTTCATCCGGTCAGGTAAGACAAGGGGGCGGGAGGTCGGACGGGAGTCACGTGAGCTAGACACAATACCTGTCAGTTAACCTAAGCACTTTTGGTGACCTCTTACACATGAAGTGATCACTTAACCAGTTACCTGGGACTGTCCTGTTGACTTAACCGGTTACCTGGGACTGTCCTGTTGACTTAACCGGTTACCTGGGACTGTCCTGTTGACGTAACCGGTTACCTGGGACTGTCCTGTTGACTTAACCATTTACCTGGGACTGTCCTGTTGACTTAACCATTTACCTGGGACTGTCCTGTTGACTTAACCAGTTACCTGGGACTGTCCTGTTGACGTAACCGGTTACCTGGGACTGTCCTGTTGACTTAACCAGTTACCTGGGACTGTCCTGTTGACTTAACCAGTTGCCTGGGACTGTCCTGATGACTTAACCAGTTACCTGTGAATATCCTTTAACTTTACCAACACACTGAGAAAGTCCTGTTACTTTATATTGTGCCATTCTTGCAATTTTCTACATACAACACGAATAAAAATAATTAAAAATCCTAATTCTTAAATACCGACCGGAATTTCCTTTAAAACGCCCTCAAAACCTATTAACAAGACTGCCCAATTCTTTAAGCAAAATCCGTTATTTATTGATAATAATTTGCCGCGAAATTATTTTTCGTTTTTTTAAAAACTAGAGAAATAGATCAATTGCTTTAACAAACTCCTTTTCTCTCCTTAGTCAACAAAATAAAATAAAATGTTTTACAACATCCTTCATGTATCCTAAATAATCCCAAGTCTAATATCCCCAATCTTTTATTTTAGAAAACAAAAAAAAATCTTTAAATCGATAAAAACAATACAACCCACCCACTACAAAAGTAATACCAGCATCGGACGATTAATTTTGACCTAACCCTAACCCCTAATTCAATCATTGTTCAAATTTTTCATCCGCGGAACACGATCGGAAATACGGGCGCCCTAAGGCGAAATATTCCACGTCATACTTTCACAAGACGCAAGCTGCTTCTATTGTATATGGCGGCGTGCGGCTTTGTCTTCATAGGCCCTCGATATTGATCTCTCTCTTACTGATCTAAGAACCGATAATGCCATCAATACTATATCGCTTCCAGTAGATTCTACTTCAAGTGTATACTTCTCAACTTTCCTTCCGCTTAGTTTTAACCTCAGGCATAAACTATATAATCGCATTTTTTTTTTTGAAAAATCAATTTTTAAAAATTTAACCAAAATCATAATTAAAATTTAAGGCAAGGCTAAGTTATGAAAAAAAATAATTTAAAAAGCAGATTGAAAATAAAACTGATAAATTGATTCAGATTCAGATTTTGTAACGAATTTTAATAACAGAATTCTCAAAGAAAAGGAAAATAACTACTTTTATAGTAAATAAAATGCACTTTATAAAGTAAACTAACCATAGCAAATTGCACTTTTTATTTTAATTTTAAATTTTTTTTTTAAATTATCCCAATAAAAAAGTTGAACAATTTTACAAAGAACACTATACACTTTTCTAGGTGCAGGTTTACTCTATGATAAGAGCACTTGAAATTTTCTTGACAAAAAGAATTATGTTCCCTGAACAACCCTCACTACAATTTTCAAATCCAGCAGTTTAAAATTATTAAAAACTGTCATTTTATTGATACAGTACGCTATACTCGATAAATATATTTTTTCAAATAACAGTTGTTATGCCCGCGGCATCCTTAGCTAAACACACTAATACCATTGTAACACCACGATAAAAACACAACAACGTGTGTTTTAACCTAAAGCGAACGTCCGAGAAACAATCAGTCGGACAGCTTTAATATTTTATAAGCACTTCAATAGACGGTGTGTTTTTGGTATTCTCTTTTACAGGGTCGTTTAGTGGGTCGTCGATGCTGGTTTGTGATGAGGTGAACTTGATAGGTTGATGGGTGTGGATGTGGGGTTTGGGGTCAGGTCTAGAGTCACCATCCAACATTTTTTAAAACTTTCTTTAAGTAGCATAACGTCCTGTCTACCCCCCCCCCCCCCCCCCGTATGTCACGTCATACATAGATAACCCATTTTTTGACATTGTTTGAATTAAATACCCTTGTTATTTAAGGTTTTTTTTCAATATCAAGTTTTGATTTCTAGTATGTGATATAATTGACAATGTGATCAAGGTTTGCGTTAAGAAAGTCCTCTGGATGCCAATGTAATCAGGATTTAATTATAGTTTGTCCAAAAGTTAACAATGTGATTAAGGTTTGCGTTAAGAAAGTCCTCTGGATGCCAATGTAATCAGGATTTAATTATAGTTTGTCCAAAAGTTAACAATGTGATTAAGGTTTGCGTTAAGAAAGTCCTCTGGATGCCAATGTAATCAGGATTTAATTATAGTTTGTCCAAAAGTTAACAATGTGATTAAGGTTTGCGTTAAGAAAGTCCTCTGGATGCCAATGTAATCAGGATTTAATTATAGTTTGTCCAAAAGTTAACAATGTGATCAAGGTTTGCGTCAACAAAGTCCTATAATAGATAATGTGATCAAGGTTTGCGTCAACAAAGTCCTATAATTGACAATGTGATTAAGGTTTGCGTCAAGAAAGTCTTATAATTGACAGTGTGATCACGGTTTGCGTTAAGAAAGTCCTGTGGTTGCCAATGTAATCAAGATTTAATAATAGTTTGTCCTACAATTGACAATGTGATCAAGGTTTGCGTCATGAAAGTCCTATAGTTGACAATGTGATCAAGGTCCAATTATAGTTTGTCCTATAGTTGACACTAAGACCGTTTGAACCCTAACCCATTCACCTTTCAACTCCTAATCCCCAAATTGATCGTAGTATCGATGCTGTAGCAGGTGAGGATTTAGATGATCCGTCACATCTACGTCATGTAACCAGGATTTAGATGAACGATTGATGGATTACAGGCTAGAATGTGCCAAACTCGGAGTGGTTTATCGGCTGTTACTTGTGTGAGATGAAGGGGAGGGGGGTGTAGTGGGGTGTGTGGTGGGGTGGGGGAATGTATGGACTTGGATAAGATGTTATCAGCTATCAGTTTTTGGATGAAAAAAATTTATGGTTCTAAGACATCATAATCATTATCATCGTCATTATCAGCATTCTCATTCTCATCATCATTATCGTTCTTATCATCATCATCATCCCCATCATAGACATCATCCTAATCATGCTGATCATCCTCATCATTCGTATTACCTTCATCCTCATCATCATCTTTTCCCCTTCGTGCCCAATATACATCTGTTTCTAATACCTCGGCATACAAGGGGATAATGTGATGATAACTATATTCAGATGCCTCAGTTTCCCTAACATGAGTCAAGTACCCATCAGGGAGGTCCTCCACTCTAGTGCACGCATCCGAACTCGAGACTTTCGGGTTAGCCTTCTAAGTTCTACTATACGACCACTTCGTTCCCTAAGACTGAGACGAGCGATTATAATTAGCTTAAGGAAGGAGCACATTTTAGCCTTTGGATGAAGCCGAATCAGTTTCAGGGAATACGTTATAGATGGCTACTTATGTATCGATTGCTATCGACCCTTATTTTATACTTTGACCTCCACATTTTTTTTTAAAATAATTTTGGGAAATAACGGAGAAGCAGAGTTAAAACTAGTCAGAGAGGTAATTCCAATGAAACGATGTCTGACTTGTAGATTCAACACTTAAAAAGTTAAGTATTCAACATAGCTAATGTTTTCGATTTTAAAACTAGTGTCAATTAATAACTTTAAAATTTAAGAAATGTATAATTTCTCTTGCAAATTTAATATAAAATTTTGTAGTAAATAAAATAAATAATGCTACTTATGTTGATTTGATTTTTTAAAATATATCTATATTTTATCGAATTTCAAGGAAATAGTTTAGGTTGTTTCCCTTGATTTCCTACTTCACCTTTAATTAACTGTAAATAAAGTAATGTGAAAATCAATATTTAATGTAAAATTATTTTGTTTTTGAAACAGAAATTTAAATAAACCGGGAGTGATCTCCCCTAAACTTTCTCGAATTTTATATAAAACAACAAGGGATGGGAACTCGGGCTATAGACATGATTTTTAATCCATTTTAAATACTTAAAGTTTTAAAAATAGAATAAAATCTCGTAGACAAAAGAATTGAACACCAAGTGAACGCCAAATAAAAAAGTGCATACTAGTACGCAATATTATTAGTAATTTAAAAATCTACATTGGTTTTTTTGAGAAATCGGAAGCAGCGTAAATTACTACTTCCGGTTAACGGAAATTACTCAAAATTTAACAGAAGGTAGAAAATTAGATCTTTTACTCACATGTGAAACTTCATTTATCTATCTGAAATAGTACTCAAGTTATAGGCTTTTGAAAAATTCAAAGTAGAAAAAGTACCACTTCCGGTTATCGGAAATCGCTCAAACGTTGATACGGATCTACGATTTTGATAAAATACTTATATATGAAATTTCATCAACCTAGCTGTAACGGTACTCAGGTAATCGTGTTTACACACAGACACACACACACACACACAGACAGACAGACACACAGACATACGGACAGAATTGCAAAGCCCAGTTTTTCAGACTGGATTACGCATAAAACCTTTTAATTTTGATAAATCTGGATTGATAATTTTTGCCCGATTAAAATAAGTCCACTATACTTCGGATGTGATGAAGGACTGAGGTGTAATACGGTGAAAATTGTTAAAATTTCAAGTGATTTTTGTGCACGATTACAATACTTTCTCTATACTTCGTATATACGAGAAAGTAAAAATGTGTTAAATGTAGATGTAATTATAGTGATATTTCAATAATGCCATATCTGTATATGTATAATACCATATATATAATAATACATATGTAGGCTATATATTTAGATATTCGGTAGGCCTATATGTTTCTAAAGAACTTTTTAAAAATCAAAGTTTATTTATCTAAGGTATCTGTATCTTGTGATTTCGTTTGGCTGACTTAATATATCTCTACTTGCGAAAGGTTTTCATATGCAAAACGAAACAATGGTTTTATCGTATCAGACAACTGTCAAATATGACATTTGACATTTGCCAGAAAATGCAAGCACATCTATTCTCATTTGTCAAATATTTGTTTCTGTTTTCATCTCATGCGCACAGCACAGTGCTATGTTCTATATGTAGATGATCATTACCTGTACACAGCACAGTGCTATGTTCTATATGTAGATGATCATTACCTGTACACAGCACAGTGCTATGTTCTATATGTAGATGATCATTACCTGTACACAGCACAGTGCTATGTTCTATATGTAGATGATCATTACCTGTACACAGCACAGTGCTATGTTCTATATGTAGATGATCATTACCTGTACACAGCACAGTGCTATGTTCTATATGTAGATGATTATTACATGTACACAGCACAGTGCTATGTTCTATATGTAGATGAGCATTACCTTTTAGGTTAACTTAAATTTGTCACTTAAAACAATCTTGAACGAGTGGAAACTTTATACCATCGTTATTTTATTGCAATAGATTTTACATTAAAGAGCAACATTTTACCATCGTTACTTTGTTGAAATAGATTTCACTTTAGTAAATAAAGCCTGGGTTATCTTTTTATGTTATGATAATCATGAAGGATGATGATTATGATTATGACGATAATGATGTTGATAATGATGAGGATGATAATGAAAACCAAACATAAAGGATACCTTTTTTAGATGTTACAGAAACCCATTCAAATTTTTGAAGAACCTATACTGTAGCAAGTCTTCGCTTTAGAACTTTTTAAAACAGTATTGAAGCTGGTTTTAATATTAGTAAGACAAGGAATATTTGGATTAACTTGCTACAAATAAATTGTAGCATGTTTTATGTTCAATTTTGTTTTTATTAAATTGGAAAAAACATATTTAAACATATTTTATTTTCAATATTTTTAACACATCTTCTATAATAATGTTGTAACATATTATTTCACTATTTTTATTTAGTTTGCAAAACATCTTGATAATATTTTATTTTCAATATATTTAGCAGAACAATGTTATATCATTTAATTTTCAATACTTTTATATAGTTTTTTATTTAGTTTGAATAACAATTTTATCTATATATATAATTCTCCTCTTCGAGCCGTTAGAAAACAAGCTGCAAACGCTCTCCCTACCTCCCCACCCCTACATGGTTTTAGTGAGCTGTGTTCACTCTAAATGTTTACAAGCAGAGCCAACGATTTTAAACGTAGGGGGGGGGGGGGGGGAGGGGGGGGAAGGAAGGTGGGGGGTTATGGTCCTTAACGAGCTACTTATAGTGTTTTAAAGAAAAATTTTCAGTGTCAGCGTTGGTACTGTCGAATTCACAAATTATGAATTACTGAAAAGTAGAAACAACTAAATAGCGGCGTATGTTATGCCGCGGGCCGGCTCGTATTATATATTTTCAATATTTTTATGTAGTTTGCATAACAATTTTACAATATTTTTAAAAAAAATGTTTTATATAGTTTGCATAACAATGTCATAATATTTTATTTCCAATATTTAAAAAAAAATAATAAAGTTGACACAAGCTTATTGTAAAATATTTTATTTCCAACTTTCCCTTCACGCGAAGTTGAACGTAATTGTGAGATCCTTATTGAATATCAGATTACAAATTAATCCCGTGTCCTTAGCGATATAAAATATCTTTGACACAACAGTCTATCAAGATTAGTCTGAAATCTCTCTCCTGGCTGTTGCTATGGTTACCATGCACAAAGGACAGCCCTTAGCGTAAGAATATCAACGAAAATAAAATTCAACTGGTGTGGGTTTGAGTTAAAATTAAAATCAAGACTAAGTAAAGGTGTTGAGTTCTTCTAGTAGTGAGACATGGAAAACATAAGGTTATGTCCCATTTATGCTATCATACTAGCTGTTACCGCCCTTGAAAGCTTCTAAATATACAGATTATTATTTTAATGCTAACCTTTTTTGCTATTATAGGTAAGACTGCACTCGGTTAGAACATTGCAAGAGAAAACTTGGGCGGTCAAAATAAAGAAGATCAATGGAGAAAGTGTTGAAGGAAGGCGGCCTAACTTTCCCACAGAAAGGCGCTCATTTGTTGATGCCTCTTCCGCTAAGGGGCGCCCAGTGATAATGATGATGATGATTATAGGTAAAGAAAATCTTTACAAAAAGTATCTTGGATTTGTGAATTTAAAAGCGCGTTATTATAAAAGATTTTTTTTTTTGCGTTTTTTTTAAACCATTTTTTCATATTCCATCTACATCCGTATTTTGTGATATTAACTGCTGTCGGTGTATGCCATATTGAAGTGTTCAAATTAGTTTCTATTTTTATTAACCCTAACCTTATAAAAAAGTAAACTTACTGTCGAACCATTTATCAATCATAGTGCAGAGGTAGTAGAGTTCACCTTTTTCTTAGACCTCTTCATATGAAGAGATAGTGTAGTCAGGTCTATTCGCAGCCATCTTTAATGTGAGTCTGCTACCGATTACAGCTGGGTGGACTCAAAAACCCGGGATTCGAACTCTAGACCTTCAAGTTAGCAGCCGTATGCCTTAACCATATGGTGTATTTAGCTTGTTTTCAAATATCAAAGCAAAAAAAACAACACTCGACTTAATGTTATGGTAGGGATAAACCAGAAAGAAATCAATCAATAAAAAAATTTGAATAGAACAAAGTATAAATTTAAAAATATGGTAACCTAGATCAAGGGAATGCGGAATTATTAACAAATAAATACTCGTGGCCATTTTGATTATAATTAAGAGCTTAAGAAAACAAAATTAGAAAAAAATAAATTCACGTGCAGTAATGTCGTTTCTATGTATGATTAACACGACAAATTGCGATTCCTAAATAATGAACAGGAGCAATATAGAATCTGTTGTCTAGCTAAATGAACGAAAATAGGTTGTGCACCTGTACAATAGCTAAATAAACACGGAGCCTGTTTTAAACAACTGCAACACTTTACTTTCGCTAATTGAAATCAAGCAGTGCTTCATCATCTTTTCCCGTTTGTACCCAAGACAAATGGGGCAGACGAAGTAGAGTTTATCTGTTTCAATGACCTCGGCATACAAGGGGAGTGGTCAGTATTATGCCCAGCTATCTTTTGTTTTCCTAATGTGAGTTAGGTACCCATCAGAGCTGGATGGACACAGGGATGTTATTCTGATTTGAACCCGGATTCGAACGCAAGACTTTCGGGTTAACAGTCTAGCTCTCTAACGCTAGGCCACGCAGTCAAGACGGTACATAAAATATATGGGAAATATCCAACTTCTTTAAGACCTTGAACAAAGGTTCACAATAGAGTGACGTATCAACAATGTCTTCGTCAGTATTAAGGATACAGAGGATACAAACAGATTTAAGTAACTGAACTTAATCTAGCAGTATATGCCTACTCCACTCCACAATAGAGTGACCTTTCAACAATATATCATCGTCATTATAAAGGATACACACAAATATACAGTAACTGAACTTAATCTAGAAGTATAGGCTTACTCCACTCCATTCTATAATCGTCATTATAAAGGATACAAACAAAGATACAGTAATTGAACTTAATCTAGAAGTATAGGCTTACTCCAATCCATTATATCATCGTCATTATAAAGGATACAAACAGAATTAAAGTAACTGAACTTAATTTAGCTGTATAGGCTTACTCCACTCCATTATAAAAACACTTCATTTTACTTTTACAATACAATATCTATAACCTCATGAAAGATTTTATTTTTACAAATTGTCACATTTAACAAGAACATAAAAACCAAAAGAAATTCTTGTCTTTTGATTGCCTATACTTTTCTTTTTATCTCCCCCACCTCAACAATCACGAAGAGGTTGACCTTCGAACCTTACAAAAAAAAAATTGACCCCGAATTCGATTCACCGAGAATCTAGCTGTCAATCAAGACCCGGCATCTCTCAGCTCTCCTGCTGTCTGCAGTAATGACTGGAACACTTTACACAACCACGGGATTAGCGCAGCTGTCATCGCGCGCGCATCAAAGACTCGCAGAATTACGCCACTTCCGGAAGATCTCGACATGGCGGCGGCCATTGTTTTAGAGGTTGTTTGATTGGTTAATTATACCTTGGGTAATTTAAGCTGTGGGGGGCATTGACCTTAAGTTTTATAATAATTTTTTTTTTTTCATTCATGGAACTTCGACATGATCAGAAATGTTTCAATTAATGGACCCTCAATGATTGTCCGTCTAATTATATTTGTTACTTTAACTTAATACACAGCAAGTCCACCCCACCCCCACCCGAACGAAATAGAATGTAAATAGGAACTTTATATTTTTACCAGTGTCCACACCTTTAAACACCCCCACCCCGTCCCCGGAAGTTACAAGCCTCCCCCACACCCCAAAAAGGTTTCAGCCCCCCCGACCCCCCACCCGAAAGTTGCAGGTTCCCCCCGCCCTCACCCGAAAGTTTCAAGCCCTACCCCTCTCCTCCACCCCACGGAGAAAACTATAAGAACTTCTGATTGCAGGTTATAAACAATACTTAACAGCAAACAAAATTTTAAAATGACTATCATTTCTCTCATTGACTTGAAATATAAATCTAGATCAAGTCGGCCATGAAAGCTCTATTTTTATAGAGATGATTGGCTGAAATGGTTACACGTCTGACTTGATGCATGGAAGGCGAGGCGATTTGGTGCCGTGTGGAATGGTAGGTACGGATCCCGTTTGTTGTTTTTTTTTTAACTGCTCTGCGTCTACTTGGACTATATTCTGTACCTCTGTCTACCCTTGGTGTCGAAATATAACTTTCTGTTTATATTTACTAACCTAAATCATTTAAGGTTTTCCTCTATTTGTTATTTTTTTGTTAACAAGTCTTGAATAAACACACAAGAACCAATGGGAAATTTATGAAAGAGATGAGATTAAAAATATGCAGGTTCATAAATTAACAAAAATATCACAATCACAGTAGTCGCTGGGGGGATTAACATGGAATTGTGGATACGTCAAAAATCTTATCCACACCAGTGGATGCGGCTACAAGGGGGTTTGGTATCAACTGTATTAATTAACCTGCTCAGCAGAGCGTGACGCAAGTGTCACTATGACATTACACACTGACGCAAGTCCCATCCGTGTCACTGCGTGTGTCAGTCAAAACATAACAATACAAGGGAGTTTATTCTACGAGTGATCTGATTTCAGAGGCAAACGTTTTAACATGAGAAAAATTTAAATTGTGTCACCCAGAAATATATATATATATATATATATATATATATATATATATATATATATATATATATATATATATATATATATATATATATATATATATGCTACATGTATGTAAAGCTGTCGGTAACTTAAAGAATTCAGTCATACGTTAAAAAATCATTGTCTTTCAAATAAAAATGCAACAGACATAAGAAAACGTGTGTCGTTTTTAAAGTTTTGATTAAAATCTTTTAATTTCGAGATTAAATTAAAACTTTTAATTAGCAAATATTAAATATTTCTATTTCTTTTTACTCTATTAGAAATGTAAAAAGCAATTCTTTATTGTACAGATCTATAAAAATAGTTAACTTGAAAGCTGATTAATTGATAAAAATAATTCAATTCATCAGCTGTAACTTCTACTTTCCAAGCATGTTGTTCCTTGCAGTGTCGATGGTGTAGTGCTCTAATTAGTTTTTAACAAACTACCTTGTTTTGGTGACTAAATAAATTGCACAAATCACGTGATTTGGGATGCTAAAAATGGCTATGGGAAAATGAAGACAACCTCTTCCTTTGTTTTTGTTATTGTTTTTATGTGCAAATATTAATTTCGAGCAACGCTAAAAGAGAGCGGAACATGCAATATTCCAGAACTGGAATCGTTGTCAGCCGGTACCAATCACATTTCTTAAGCAAAATTAGAAAAATATCGATACTGTTATCATTTAGAGTGAAATCGTATCATACTGTTTTAAAAATTATATAAATGTTCAATAGAGTCATAAAGTGTTTAATTACTATTTGTTTAAAAAAAATACATTATGTTGTTTTTTTTTTTCCTTTGCAGAATTCGGTTATTCATATGAAAACATGAAATTAAAAATAAATAAAAATAAAAGCTTCGACTTTTTATTGTGAGTTAATTCCCCTTAAATTCTCTTTCATTCGGTATTTAAATAGTAAATAGAGTTTACCTTTATGAGAAATATTAATTTTTTAATACAAATTTCACAATTTTGTGATTTTTTAAACAATGTTGTTTAAAAAATTCACCCAACTCAGCACAATTGTTTATCTTATTTACTCTTATCACGTGACGCCCGTCTCAGACGAATTTGATTTCTAGAATAGACTCGGAAGTTGCACCATGACATGCGGAAACTGTCTGGAAATTGTGGCTGTATGTTATAGACATAGAGAGTGCGAGGAGAAGTTAACGGAAACCGTTATCGGAAACATTTTTTTAAAGTTGTCTTTTGTTAATATAGAAAGTCGGTAAAGTTTGCTAGGTTGAAATACCATTATAGCTAGAAAATCGGTGAAGTCTCACTAAGTATAATACCATTATAGCTAGAAAAAAATCGGTGAAGTCTAAGTATAGTACCAATATAGCTAGAAAATCGGTGAAGTCTGATAAAGTATAATACCATGTGTTTCAATGAAAAGTTGTGATGTCGGCTATATTGACGGTTCAATCAAAAGATCCCAGTAAGAAGACTGAGTCCACTCAGCTCGTTTGGGTACCTAGATCATATTTAATCAAATAAGTGAGAATGGACTTCTAACATAACAATTTGCCACCCCCTTCATCTTGTATCGTAGAAAAAATTTCTGCAAAACAAAACTGTAATTAATTGTAAAGTATCAAATGAACAAAGTTACCCAAGTTTTTAGATTAAGATAAGGCCCTTTGTCTTAACACATTATCCCGTGTTTAAACTGGACGGACGTAACTTAGATACTGTCTACCTGGACGTACCTTAGACACTGTCTACGTAAACTAATATAGACACTGTCTACCTGGACGTAACTTTGACACTGTCTACCTGGACGTAACTTAGACACTGTCCCCTGACTTGACTGGACGTAACTTAGACACTGTCTACGGGGACGTAATTTAGACACTGTCTACATGGATGTAACTTAGTCACTGTCCCCTGACTCGACTGGACGTAATTTAGACACTTTCCCCTGTCTCGACTGGACGTAACTTAGACACTGTCTACGGGGACGTAATTTAGACACTGTCTACCTGGACGTAACTTAGACAATGTCTACCTGGACGTAACTTAGACACAGTCCCCTGTCTCGACTGGATGTAACTTAGCCACTGTCTACGTAGACGTAACTTAGACACTGTCTACTTGGACGTAACTTAGACAATGTCTACCTGGACGTAACTTAGACACAGTCCCCTGTCTCGACTGGACGTAACTTAGACAATGTCTACGTGGACGTAACTTAGACACTGTCTACGTGGACGTAACGTGGACACTGTCCCCTGTCCTAACTAGTCATCTGGGTGCCATTGATTTATCGTCTAGTGACGTCACCAAAATGCCACAAGAAACGCCCGTTATCTCCGACCGACCGTGTGAAAACGACCGTTTGTCATTAATCCCGCCGTGACGTCGAGTAGCATAAATTATCCCTGCCCTAATCGTCTTAACGACGGATGGATGGGAGTTTAGTCAGGGGAGATAATACCGGGCCGAGTTTTTAGTAGGGGAGATAACCTAAAGATTTTATTTTTTTCAACCGAAGTAACTAGAGAAACCAGTCAATAAATAATTACGATAAAGTCCCCGTCGTACGATAGCTCTGCCCGTGAGATTTGCTCATGTTCGTACTACAAGCAACTTGAGAAATAGTTTTTAAAATTTCTCAACCAATGCTACATTTATAGACAGTAAACTATAATAGAAAAAACATTTCAAATCTAAGAATACAAGGGGATCTTTCAAAACGGTATTCATGTAAAGTGTTTATTGTGTTGCATTTCGCCTATAGTCCAGGGGTCGGCAATCTTTTAAGCGGGAAGAGCCAAAAGTTACAATTTACATAAGTTCCCAGTTTTTAAAGAGCCACTAACATGTTTATTTCAATATTTTGGCATTTGATTAGGATTAGATATATACTTTTGAATTTTTATTTGAGATAAATAGCTTTTAATATGAAAGAATCTTTATAATTAAAAAGCATTACTAATATTTCGCACTAAACATATTAAAGTATTTTATTTAGCTCTGCTATGATAAAATTAGTAATCAAATAATATAACTATACGACTATCCCAAATCCAGTTTAGGAGCCAATAACTTTTTTTTTCTTTCTTTACGGACATCACCGGCTCAGGAGGTGTCCCGCATAGCCAAGCAACCCTAAACACGGTCAACTCAGACTACTGGCTTGGGTAAAAATTAATGATTGACTGACTATTGTATACACCAAAGTCGGCTACCGGCGGCCCACGAACCCTTTACATGTCAAAATGCGGGTCTCTAGTTACATGCACAAATAATTATAATGAGCCGCGTGCAGCTCGTGAGTCGCCGGTAGCCGGCCCTTGGTGTATACAATAGTCAATCATTAATTTTTATGTTACCCTACAAAGTAAGGCTTGAAAAATAGTCTTTTAGACCAGGGGTCGGCAACCTTTTGAAGCGGAAGAGCCAAAAGTTACAATTTTCAAAATTTCCCTGGTTTTAAAGAGCCACTAACACTTTTTTTATTTTAAATATTTTAATTTTTTATTAAGATTATTAGTATTTGTTCAAGGAGCTGGAGAGCCGCATCTTGATATCAAAAGAGCCGCATGCGGCTCGCGAGCCGCAGGTTGCCGACCCCTGCTATAGTCTATGCCATTATATTTTCTCCCTTTGATTATTATATATGCAATTGATGTTCATTGTTCATGTCTTTGATGCTGTGTAAAATCTATCAAATATATTATTAGTACTGATTTAAATGTTTAAAACAATTGAATTAATAAAAAAAAACTGTTTGAGGACTGTATAGATATAGATGTTTGAAAGGGAAGAATGTTTGCTTTGATGTGTCTCATTGTAATAACATAACTTTTCCGATTGCTTAAAATGTGTATAATTTTAATTCTCGGTAATCCCAATTTTTGTTTCAGCTCTACTTAAAAACCCAAATCCCCCCCCCCTCGTCCCCTCAGCCCACCACGCACGCCGAGAAAAAAAATCCCTTGAATCATCATTTAATTACACATTTGCATTTTCAGTTTCAGGTTGGTTTTTAATTTTTCTTTTTTCTTTATATTTAGACGTTTTGTATTAGATCTATGTATAAGTAAACCATCTTAAATGAATGAAAGCAGACTACTACAAATAAGAAAGAAATATTACTATTGTAAATCTGTATCAGTCCTCACAAGCCGATGATGAAAACTGTTATACTAAAGCGAACAAACAACTGACGCTATAAATTACGTGTCTGGGGCGAAAAAAAAAGTCTATAGTCTATACACCTGAAAAGCTAGTTTCAAATCCTTCATAAGCTTTTATGCCAGAAAGCGTATTTTTCAACAAAAATTGAATATATAAAAACAATTGTGTAATAAGTACAAATTTACTTCGTGTTGTATTAAGGCTAGAAATAGTCAGAAATAATTACTTGTAATATAATGGTAATTTACCAACACTTTGATTTTTAATTTGGATTAGTCGAGTCAGGGTGTTGTGGTGGTTGGGGATGTTATATTATTTAATATAAATACAATACTACGCTATACACCATAGATCACTAGTATGAATTTTTATCATGGAGAACAACTGTTCTGACTTTTATTGTTTTACTCTCCCTGGCCATTCCGTTTGACTTCAAGGAGAGGTTGAGGGCAGTTTTTGAAAATATTTGAATTGATAAAATGATTCTAAATTGCTTTTCAACAGCTTATATTCGATACGAAAATATAAAAATCAATAAACGGCTTTAATTTTTACAAATATAACTATAATTTTATCGCTTGCCATATTTTTGAAAAAAAATATTTTTTAATTTAGAGAAGAGACAAACGAAAATCAGACCTAAAAATGATCTTGCATTTTTGTCTTAAAAATTATACATCTAACTTATAAAATTGTATGCTTTTTGTGAATTTTTTTACTCTGTAATATTAAAACAAAGAAAATTCTTTAAAAACAAATAGTAAGTTGAAATCTGAGAATTGTTTCAATTTAATTTGATTTTCAAAGTTTAAGTTTTTGTCTAAATTGCATTTAGTTGTAAGCGAAAATCATATACAACTGCTCCATATTGTATACACACAAAAAATAATTACTAACAATGAGATACGTTAGTCTTGGAGCAGCAGAACTAATTACATAATCACAAAGATACCAAGCAATTTTTATATCAGTAAACCCCATTTACAAACAAAAAAATCCCAGTATACCTGATATTTGTAAAAAAAAAACAGCTTTTGACGGCTATTCAAAACAAGCTTTAAAAAAATTAATGAACATAATTTAACAAACGTCTACGGTTATCTGGCACTAACTAGTCTAGATCCTGACAACAGCACTGTAGCTTATAGACCATGGTATGGAATGTTTTGATGGCTGGATTTAGCTAGTTCTATGTTCACGCGCCTCTACTGAGCGCCTGACTCCAGTTCGGGAAAGCAAAGGCGGCTGGGTATAGTACTGACCACACTATCCCTTTATATCCCGAGGTCAGTAAAAAGGGAAAAAAGAGGAAGATGATGAATAGGATGATGATGATGGTATTTTTGATGATGATGATGATAATGATGATAAGTATCACATAGATCTAATTGTTCTATAATTTCTTTTTAAAATCCCACAACCACCCCGCATACTCCATTGTATTTACTGATACACAGACGCCACCACTTTTCATCTCTGAGCAGCCTTTTTTTCTACACGGAGACAACTGTTCTCTCATTAGCCGCGTCCAATTTACACGAATGCCAAAGGCCTTAACTACGGTCCGTACTTTATCCAGGGTCAACAATGACAGTGGATTCAATTGTGATGTCAACACAGCGTTGTGATGAAAGGATAACTCTTGCAGAGAGAGGTCCCACCCTAACAGTGATGTGTACTTTAGAGCAGTGGTTCTTAACCTGTTTGGAGGTACCGAACCCTTCCAACGGGACGGCGTGGCTTAGCGGTAGAGAGCTAGACTGCTAACTCGAAAGTCTTGAGTTCAATTCACTACCACTTTCCTGAGTCCACACAGCTCGGATGAGTACCTAACTCACGTTATGGAATAAAGGCGGCTGGGCATAGTGCTGAACACAGCATCCCTTCATATGCCGATGTAATTGAAACAGATGAACTCTACTGTATCTGCCCCTTGTGTCTTGGGCACGAACGGCGAAAATGAGATGACGTAAACCCTCTAGCTCCAAGTTTGCATTCAACGGACTCTACGGGAAAACTTGTATTTTTTAAAATTCAAAACATAAATATATATTTTACCGATGCACAAATTGAGCCGTACTTCATCATCACTGTGTTCAATGAACAAAACCATTAAAATACCACAAATTAGTGTAGTTTCCGCTGTTCAGAAAATATAATTCACTAAGCGTTTTTATTGTAATTTACATCTCTATGCAGCATAAGGAATTGTTCTCTTAGTTTTGCCGTCGCTAGACTAGAATTGCTAAATTTGACATTGCAAATCATACAGTTAGGACGCTGGCTGCTATCTTGTTGTATATGTGAATCCATTTTGTACATTCGTCCAACCACTTTCATTTTTTTTTATTTGCTCGACAAAATTATAAGTTATATCGTCCCCACTGACAAAAGCCGATCGCAAATCATGAGTCGGGTGTGTCTTAACCTCAGCCGAACCCCTGAGACTGATTCAACGAATCCCTGGGGTTCGATCGATCACAGGTTAAGAACCACTGCTTTAGAGAAAAAGCAGTCCATCATTGAGAATAAAAAGTAGTCTGTGAATTGGAACAAAAACGTGTCCGCAAGCGACAACAGGAACATCGAAAAACACAAACTAGCCCGCGAATAAATTAAAATATAGTCCGCAATGAAAAACACAAACTAGCCCGCGAATAAATTAAAATATAGTCCGCAATGAAAAACACAAACTAGCCCGCGAATAAATTAAAATATAGTCCGCAATGAAAAACACAAACTAGCCCGCGAATAAATTAAAATGTAGTCCGCAATGAAAAACACAAACTAGCCCGCGAATAAATTAAAATATAGTCCGCAATGAAAAACACAAACTAGCCCGCGAATAAATTAAAATGTAGTCCGCAATGAAAAACACAAACAAGCCCGCAAATATATTAAAACGAAGTTCGCAAATACATTAAAATGTAGTCCGCAAATACATTAAAAATGTAGTCCGCAATGAAAAGCGCAAACTAATCCGCAAATAAATTAAAACGTAGTCCGCAAAGGCAACCCAAAATAGCAAAGAAAAACGCAAACTAGACGCAAATAATTTATAAAAAGTAGTCAGCAAAGAAAATCACAAACTAGTCCGCAAATAAATTAGAAAGTAATCCATAAAGAAAAACACAAACAAGGAAGCAAATAAATTCTAAAACTAAGTCAAAATAGGACAACACAAACTATCAAAGGAAAACTTAAACTAGTCTGCAAATGAAAAAAAAACTTGTCTACAAACAAGAGCACTCAACTACGGTAGAAACAATCAACAGATAGATCTGAATGGGGGAAAACAATTTACATACTTCTCGCGCACTGTTAAAGCTCTATTATTTTACTACGATAAAAAAAATTAAATAGCTAAATGGTAGAACACATTATCTCAGGCGAACTGCATACAAAACAACAACTTGTCTACTACTCGTAGTTTACCGAATTATTGCTATTTTTATCAACCCATCAATGTTTCATTACAAACATTTAATCAGCCTCCATTACAGGAAAAAGTGTTGTTATCTTGTGTATAGAAAAAACAGAGTTGTTCTTTAGAAACGTGGACAATAAGGAATTATTACGTGTAAAAAATAAAATGAACCAAATATCTATCTTATAGTGAGCGGCTTACTTTTGCCATTTTAATCAGAAAAAAAAATTATTCTGAAATTCCAGAATCAAATTTTCGAGTCCGACTCGTATACGCTGGTACCACAGTGTGGAAGGTGTGGTCTAGTGGTAGAATACGCGCTTCCTAATCCGGAAGTTATGAGTTCTAAGCCCGGTTGCTAGGCAGTAGATTATTCACAGAATACATTGCCAAAGCCGGCATAACACAATAGCTCCATTCACAAAGTTTCCGGATTTTATTGCCAATTGTCACGCATTCTAATTTTTTTTTTAAATTTATGTACACTATAGGCATCCAATTTATGAGTACTTTCTCCAATCCATTTTCTAAAAAAAAATTTCATCAATAAACAGAACGCACCTATTCGCGGAACCGCTTTCATTTCAAGCAATTTTTGGCTTCCCTTCCTTTTTCTTGATCAGCCCACTGAAATATTAATAACAGCCACGAGCGAACACCCTAGGAGCAGGAAACCAATAAATGTCAGGTCATACATTGAACACTTTGTAGAGTAGTGCTTTGTCTAGACAACTTCTGACCTTTGGACTTTGAATACTGCCAGACCTAAGTATGCAGACTATGATGGGGAGGGTAGTTATTAAGTTCCAATTAAGACAAGTGTCGCCTGAAGCCGTTGTCTCAGACTTGAACTGTCATTTCTAATTTGGTATTTTACTTATATTTAGTTATCTAACCAATGTGTACTACTTGCTTGAAAAAAAAACATTTTATTATTGTTTTGAAAAAAATTGATTTTAACCTTTATCTGGCTCGTGTTAAGGCTCTAAGTGTAGAACCTGAATAGTACACAAAAAACCTCAAAGTTTAAGTCTTGATCAATGAATCCTTAATAAACTTGGCTCATCAATCCCAAACTTGGCCAGTTTAACTCCTTGTTTGGCCAACCCATTAAACTCATACCTTGACCCATCGATCCTAAAGTAGGTCCCCGAATCCTAAACTTGACCTATAACATTTCGACCATGACCCACCGATCATAGCGTAGGCCCATTAAACCCCGACCTTGACCCACCAACCTAACCTTGACCAATAAAATTCCCACCAACCTAACCTTGACCAATAAAATTCCCACCAACCTAACCTTGACCAATAAAATTCCCACCAACCTAACCTTGACCAATAAAATTCCCACCAACCTAACCTTGACCAATAAAATTCCCACCAACCTAACCTTGACCAATAAAATTCCCACCAACCTAGCCTTGACCAATAAAATTCCCACCAACCTAACCTTGACCAATAAAATTCCCACCAACCTAACCTTGGCCAATAAAATTCCGACCTTCAACCACCAAATTTGGAGAGCCCGAAAATTACAGCAGACAAATTTTGAGCTTAAGCCAGCGGAACTTCCCTAAACCCAGACTCTCTAGCTCACCCCTACCGCTTGTACAATAACCCTCAGCTACATACAACAGTACACTGAGGACATCAGCAGTCAGATGGTTGTCAATTTTTGTCAAGTTTTGCCATGTTTTGTCAAGTTTTGTCAAGTTTTGTCGGGTTATGTCAAGCTTGCCTCAATATTCCTTGATCGAGCAAAGTCTATAGTGTTACCGGAATAGTAAAAGATAGATATAAATAGATGTATATATATATATATATATATATATATATATATATATATATATATATATATATATATATATATATATATATATATATATATATATATATATATATATATATATATGTGTGTGTGTGTGTGTGTGTATAAATGTATATACACGAATATATTAATATAAATATATATATTTATGTATTAAATATATAGAAAGATAAAGGCTTTACATCTATGATATACATCTATAAGCATATTATATATATATATATATATATATATATATATATATATATATATATATATATATATATATATATATATATATATATATATATAGATACATGTTTACATGTATATATTTACATACATACATAACCTTCTAACAAGAGCTTAATGCTATGCTGATCTTTGATCTATCGACACATCAGTTTTCTCATTACCCCACCCCCCCGGATCATAAGTCCCGCACCCACAGTACCCGCTGGGTCCCAGGAGCGCAGAAATATTGGGCTATTTCCCTCCTGCTTCGTGTTCAATTAGGTTAATGTAATTACACTAATCATTACCGACCCCAAGGGCGAATAACTCGAGTCGTTTCCGTTCTCCCCCGACCCTAGACAATACAAAAAACTGTTCACTCTAACCTCGAGAAAAAGTACTAGTAAATCTTGATATAAATTTTTTCTTTCGTTTACTGCAAATTTACTTTTGAAATGTTTCTATTTTTAGAAAATTTCTCTCCCAGGCCACTGAACACGAACAATGGCATTAGAATCTATACAAGCTATTCGACCTAACGATGCATTGATAATCTATAATTTATATTCGATATGGCAGCCAATAAAATTTAAAATCGATAATCTAACACAAAGTATATCGAGTCGGAAATGTAGAGATGGTGTCAAGATGGTGTCAAGATTAGGACGTGGTGATGTCAAGATTGTGTCAAGATTCTTTCGTGAAGGTGTCAAATATGAGAAGGTGATAATTTAAAGATGTTGCCACAATAGTGTCAAGATTGTGTCAAGATTGTGTCAAGATTGTGTCAAGATTGTGTCAAGATTGTGTCAAGATTGTGTCAAGATTGTGTCAAGATGCTACCACAATAGTGGCAAGATTGTGTCAAGATTATGTCAAGATTATGTCAAGATTGTGTCAAGATTGTGTCAAGATTGTGTCAAGATTGTGTCAATATTGTGTCAAGATTGCGTCAAGATTGTGTCAATATTGTGTCAATATTGTGTCAAGATTGTGTCAAGATTGTGTCAAGATTATGTCATGGAGCTCCTTTGGAGTCGGGCTGTACTAAAGGGTGTCAAAAATGGTGTCAGGCTTGTTACGATGGTGTCTACAAGGTGTTTAGATAGTACCAAGATGGTGTCAGACTTGTTGAAAAGGTGTCGTGATGGTGTTCGCCTTTGTTGTGGTCGTGTCTATAAGGTATTCAAATGGTATCAAGATGGTGCCAGGCCTCTCTAGCTGTTGTGAAGCTGTTGTCAAGGTATTGTCAGGTTTGATGATATGTTGTCAAGATGGAGTCAAGTAGTGTCAAATTTTTACCAAAAATGTTTCAAGCATGTTTAAATGGATGTGGGATTGCGGTAGCATGATTAAGTATTAAGCCATTATCAGATTAAAATAAGTTGGATTATACTTCAATTTCAAGAATTTTAAGCTATAAACAAATCCAAGAAATGACAATTTTAATTATAAAATCGCAATTAACACTAATTATTATCTCATTTCACTTGAACCTAAATGATAATTACTTTTTAAAATAATTAACCCTGACCCAATTAACCAACAGAAAACCCTGAAAATCTCGAGTTCAAATCTAGATTGAATCCGACTAATTAGCTTTATCTTCAACCCATCCAAACGGTAAATGTAATTAAACCAGGGGCCAAAGGTCAGCAAGAAAACCATTAGGTCACTGCTCTAGGTCCCTGTACATGTCGTTCCTCCAGAGATTCAACGATGTCTGGTACTTGATTTGACCCGCTTTAAAACACCACTCAAATATTTTCTATCTCTGGAAGTGAAATAAGACCCGCATGATATTTAAAAAAAAAAAAGGTTTCGCATAGGTATCGCAAAGTAGCATTATGGAGCTTATGATATTTTTACAATAGCATTGAAAAGTCTATCTAATCATACAACATATTTTAAATCTTAAAAAATATTGCAAACGATAAAATTATAGTTACAGCTGTTTGGGAACTATCTATTACACTCGTGTTTATATTTTTGTTCTGAATATAAGCCGTTAAAAAGCCGTTTTACATTATTTTATAAAATTAAATATTTTCAATAACCGCCATCAACCTTTCCATGAAGTCAAGCGGAATGGTAGGGAGAGTAAAAATGAAAATTACAACAATTTTTTTAGCTTAGTATTGTATTTATATTAAATAATATAACATCCCCAATCACCACAACACCCTGACTCTACTAATCCAAATTAAAAGTAAAAGTGTTTACTAAATTATTGTTACATTACTAGTAATTATTTCTTTGAACATTTCATGCCTTAACGAAACCGGAAGTAATTTTGTATTTATTACACGAACCTTATAAATATTCAATTTTGGTTGAAAAATACTCTTTCTGGCATAAAATTTTTTGAAATATTTGGAATCAGCTTTTCAAGCCTATTTACGGATACTATATATATATATATATATATATATATATATATATATATATATATATATATATATATATAATGAAATATATTTAATAGATGTACTTTACAATATGGCACATAACATTTTGACACGTAATACTTAATTAGGTTGGAGGCAAGCCCAATAACATTAGACTAAGGAATGAGCAAGTAGAAAAAGCGCCACGAATTCGTGGGTCATCAAAGAAGAAGGCAGTGATCAAAGTTTTAAAACCACTGCACTAAATAATAAAATATTGACGGAGATTTTGTTAACACCTAGCACCAAAAAATAAAAATATCCCACAGAGAATGGTGTTCAATTTCTTTTGTTTTGAAATTCTTAAACCACAGCGGTATATACTATGCAATCAATATAATCCCTAGACAATTAACAAAGACCTTGACGTATAACAAAGGCACATACAACCACTATGTTGATATGAAGCAATTCATTTTCCACCAGTATTTGCTTACAACTGAATCATATTAATTATTCAGACACCATTCAATCTGAAGTGTGTATTTATCTATAATTAATACATTTCTCTCTAATTCTTTTGATAAATCGAACATTTTTCATTCAGTTCAATGCCTCTAATATCGTAATACCGAAGTTTTTTTTATTTCTCGTGTCTTATTATTTTACAAGTGCAGTTCTTTCAGTAAAAAATATCAATATCCTGACACTTGAATTTAAAAATAAAAAATATAAATCATTTACTAAAACGAAACAAAAACCCGCAACAGGAAATTATAATTTAAATTAAAAAAAAAAGTTTTTAGATTTCTGATTGTAGACTGGGCAGAAAAAAATTGGTGTTGTATTCATAATAGCAGTAGCATCTGATCACGAGGACACTATTATATGAAGGTTTCTTTCTGCTTTGTTTGTCCAGTCTAACCTAATTGATCCCATAACATTTGTTGAGTTATGGGACGAAGTGGCCTAGTGGTAGAGATCTGGACTGCTAACCCGTTAGTCTCGAGTTTGAATCCAGGTCCAAGTCAGTAAACCGTCCCTGAGTCCACCCAGCTCTGATGGGTACCTAACTCACGTTAGGGAAAGTAAAGGCGGCTGGGCATAGTGCTGACTACACTACCTCTTCACATGCCGAGGTCACAGAAACAAGTGAACTCTACTTCACTTGTCCCGTAGACCGTCAGGTTTGAAAAGGCACTTGTTTACCTTTGTTGAGTGAGTTGGGGCACCACTGTTGAGCCTATCAATAAACTGAGAATTCAGGGACTTTATATATGAAGATGCCGGGATCTAAACTTTGGACTATCAGGTTATAAGAACCAGACTCTACAGTTCCACTCCACAAGCCTGTATTGGTGCCATATATCACGGTGTGGTTGGTTAGAGACGGTGTCTTAGGAGAATCATGCGAATCTTGTCAATATAACAATAGGAAATGGAGTTTTAATAAGACAGCCAGCTGGAATGCTTCTCTACCTGAAAACATGCGGTACTAGGAACAAGATCTAGCAACAACATATGTTGCCTCCACGACCAAAGCACCACACTACAACAAAGTACCTCTACTACCACACTAACATCAGTACCTCTAATACCAAAAGTACCACACTTATACAAATTATCTCTGTTACCAAAAGTACCGCACTACAGCAAAGTACCTCAACTACCACGCCCCCACAGAACAACAAACAAATAGCACTATTTAACAACTTCAGACACCCAACCCAACCTCAGCACCAACCTACCTTAGCTCTGTGCCACCCAACCTACACCAACCTACCTTAGCTCTGTGCCACCCAACCCACACCAACCTGCCTTAGCTCCGGCCACCCAACCCACACCAACCCGCCTTAGCTCTGTGCCACCCAACCTACACCAACCCGCCTTAGCTTTGTACCACCAACCCACAACAACCTGCCTTAGCTCCGGCCACCCAACCCACACCAACCCGCCTTAGCTCTGTACCACCAACCCACAACAACCTGCCTTAATTCCGGCCACCCAACGAATCAACGAAGACCAGTCGCCTGAAGCAATGGAGCAAGTCCCTCTTAAATCAAGGGCGGTAATTGTTTCTCCACAACACAACCCAATACAGTGTTCAATTCGCTTGAAAGTCGAATAGAGTTTAGGCACTTGTTCGTGTGTGGGCAACAATAGAACAAAAAAAACCAACAAACTGTCATTTCTGTTGTTTCCTAAAATTGAATTTGAGTTTTATTTTGTTATTATTAAAAAAAAATCTGAATTCGACGACGCAAATTACACTTCATTTAATACTAGGGCATGCTCAGTAACCATCAAAAATCTAAATCAAAATAGACATTTTTGGCAAATAATTTTCAATTTCCTTTTAACAAAAACTTCTTACAAAAAATAAAAATAAAATAATTGGAGTTCTCTCCCCTTTATTTCGATGAAACAGGGTGTTGTAACCCTTGCAAATAATAGTGTGAAAAACTACGCTATTTTGTTCGACAATTATACATCGAATAATTTGACAAAGTTGTAACGAAGTAAACAGATATACTAACTTAATGTGAACGCTTATAACATGAAGTTAATGGCCTCTTGCTTATAGACTAACTTTTTAAGAAATGCAACATTAAAAATTAACATACATATTTTCATATTTATTGTCATGGATTTTATTCACTATACTTACACCTCACATAACCTACAGAATTTTTTTTATATTTTCCAAATTACAGTTACATCAGAATATGTAAGTACGAAATTACATAAGATGTAATCGCGAAACCGAGAGGTAGAGCGTATGGTTACTAGATCAAAAGCATCGAGTTCGTTTCGATTCCACTCAGCTCTAATAAGTACCCGGAATCAATTGGGGAAAGTGAAGTAAACATTCTGGCCAGATAAGACAAACTTATTTAATCTGCCCCAAAGTAATTGTGGTCTGAAATCATGCTATAATTTTGTTTATGCTTGAAGCTTGATTCACGTACATAACGATCATTTTAATTTCTCGTTTAATACAAATACACATAGGCCTACATAAATTCGTCTATATACATAAACATATATGATATTTCAACACGTCCTCTAACTATACATACAAGAAAAAAAATAATAATATTGTGAGTGAAAATGATTAACGATAGTATTAGAACATAACGATTTTTAATCTTGAAGAAAAGAAGTGTAAAATTGTGATTTGTTGTTCACGATCGGTTGAGGGCGATTTAAAAACCAAAAGCTGTGGGCGTGTTCAGATTACACTCGTTCTTGTATTTTATTGCTTCTCTAGATATTTAATAAAACCAAATGTGAACGGGATCTAAACAACTCGACTATGTCATTATTTTAACACACTAAAGTACAACACAATTGTAAAATAAACGCAAGGATAATTTTCTCAAAGGTTAATTATTACAAAAATTGAATCCACAACAAAAAGACGAAATAAAATTAAAATATACAACTCGATTGCTAGAGAAAACAATAAAACATTCCAGACAAATGAAATTAGCCTCCGTCAAAAAATATCTCTCCTTCTACAAATCATGTCCCCTGTCAACTTGATTTAATTTAGAACTTTAATTAATCTGTGGCCAGCTTTAACAATACATTATTGTCGCCGTGGGCAATGGCTGTAAATTACAAGTCATGATATACCGTAATGATAAATATATATATATATATATATATATATATATATATATATATATATATATATATATATATATATATATATATATATATATATTTATTTATTTATTTATTTATTTATTTATTTATTTATTTATTTATTTATTTATTTATTTATTTATTTACTTATTTATTTATATAGTGTTTATTTTTTAATATTCATTAAATTGATGAATTTTTATTGATAAAAATACATTACCACATCTTTTTTAAAAGATATAAAGAAAAATGAAAAGCGATATTAAATTTTGTGGAGTAATAGCAGGATTAAAACTTATTTTCTTTTATTTTCTTTTTTTTTAAATATCATTTTTATTCATATTGTATTAAGGGTTAAAAGCGTTGTTTTTTTTAAAGAATTTAATAAATTTTATTTAAAAAGTGGAAAGAATGCTTATAATTTTAAAAGATTCAATTTCTAGCAAATCAATAAAATATTTTTTGAGTGTTTGCCTACTAAATTTCCTGATAAATATATGTAGTTACTCAGCAGATGCCTAAAGCTGTATTTGAGCAAAGGAAGTAGAGTTTTTAAAATTATCCTTCAGACAAACAAATCGGTAAATTTTTGA
Source organism: Physella acuta (assembly GCF_028476545.2). Classification (NCBI taxonomy): domain Eukaryota; kingdom Metazoa; phylum Mollusca; class Gastropoda; family Physidae; genus Physella; species Physella acuta. Next base: position 69,207 of record NW_026732571.1, read on the forward strand.
AAATTATGATTATTACAAGATAATTGTATAAATATCACTTTATTTTAATTTAAATCAAATTACGCTTGAAAAGAGATATCACATTTCATCTAAATTTTTCAAAACTGTCCAGCGCTAAACTGCTAACCCGAAAGTCTCGAGTTCGAATAGGGGTTCAAATCAGTAGAACGTCCCTGAGTCCACCCAGCTCTGATGGGTACCTAACTCACGTTAGAGGGAAACTAAATGCAGCTGGGTAAAGTGCTGACCACACTTTCCCTTCATATGCTGAGGGCCCAGTTGAACTCTACTTCATCTACCCCATGTGTCTTGGGCACAAACGGGAACAGATGATGGCGGATTCTGTTTACCTCCTAAGTTCACACCTCTACTCTACCTTTTCCTCTCTCAGCAGTATCAAATCGACTCAAAAACAAAGGTCAAAGGACGCATGTTACGTGACTAAAAAATCGTTGGAACCTTCATCCCCTTCCCCAATCCCCCCTCCCCCACAAACCATGTAATCTCTAGCATGAAAACAATTGGCCGAGGGAAAGACAAAGGGAGAGCACCGCTACTAATGTTTTCCTTTCAGATTTCGTTAATTGGGGCCCGAATAAGATTACGTGGCATCGACCCAATGTCTCCAGTCGTTGTCTTCATCTCATTCAATCCCCTCCTTCATCAGTTATGTCCTATTAGTTAGTATTGGAAATCTATATTCGCCTGTTGTATTTATACAAACATATACTATATCTCTCTTTCTTTATATATATATATATATATATATATATATATATATATATATATATATATATATATATATATATATATATATATATATATATATACATATGTATGTGTATATGTATGCATTTATATATATATGTATGTATATATATGTATATATGTATTTATGTATATATATATATATATATATATATATATATATATATATATGTGTGTATATATACGTATAAAGGTATATATATATATATATATATATATATATATATATATATATATATGTATAATATATATATATATATATTTAAACATATATATATATATATATATATATATATATATATATATATATATATATATATATATATATATATATAATGTATATATATATATAATGTATGTATATATATATATATATATATATATATATATATATATATATATATATATATATATATATATTTTCTCAGAAATATGTAACGATCATGTATCTGACAACAAAGATAGCCGTTTTATAATTGCCATGAAGTAATCAGCAGAACCAGTCCACAGCACGGTGCCAGTCAATAAATTGACCCGTGGTATCTTTGATCAGCCCCAGCTCAACATCCTCTAACCCATTCGGCGTCATCTCGATACAAAACTAACAAGCGTCACACGTAATATGACTCCAAACCTCGCACCTAAGCTCGGGGTTTGAGACGTTTGTCTGACGCCGATCTCAGACAAGCGGCACTTCCTGTCCAGGAGTTAGTCTCTCGTCAGTTTTTAGAATTTACTGACAACGCGAAATAAAATACTTTTTTTTTTATTCAGCCCAATTTACCTGACATTGGAAAATTGCTAACTCCAAAAGTCCTGGGTTCGGATCCCCCGGGAAGATGAGACTCCATAGCCCATTTAGTAAAGAAAACTCCAAAATTAAACAACTTCTGCCTTGCAGGTTCTTTTGATGTGGAAGTACCATATGGAAGCAAACTCATAAAGACAAGCAGGCTATAGCCACCGTCAACGGGCCATATTTCGCATAATATTTTGAAACGTAACACTTAATTATGTTTAAGGATATCCCTAAGATTCTACAATTAAAAACCAGGAAGAAGAAGAAGAAAATAACATGAAGTAAATAATTAAAATGTTCATAAACAACGATAATTCCAACATCCTTTACGCACACAGCTACTACCAATGTTCAAGGAACTAGGGTTAGAGTTAGGGTAAGAATTTTAAAATGTGTAAGTCGAAATCACGGTTTTAAGATGCATCAAACAGTTAAAAAGAACAGTAGTAGGGTGGTATGAGTGGTAGTATGATTTTAGCATGATATAGTTAATATAAATATGTTTTAAATGTATCGGCTAAACCCATGACACCCTCAGGCTACGCACGACTACCGGAAGTTTATAAGTCTAGAACTCACCTCGATAAAATTACCTCCTGTATGGTAACCCCCAGTCAAACATGCCTGTAATAATTAGCAGGATTCGAGCAAACCTATCGTCACGCTTGAGCAATTATTGCATGACACGGGAGAACTCAAAGTCGGTACTAAGTCGCTGCCTACAGAACTTTAGCGGTTCCCAGAAAAATGCGCAAATCAGAAAATTGCGCAACGGAAAACTGCACCAACATAAAAATGCGCAAATACAAACTAATTATATTCATACGCGTAAATTTTGTCATATTTCGTGGCAATATGTTTTATTATGCTACAGTGTGTATGTAGTAACGCAATATTAATGTCTATAAATGCTTGATTTAAGAAAACAAAAATTCCCAGGAGAACTTTTTTTTGTGCGCAGTTTTCCTTTTGCGCAGCTCTCGTTGTGCGTCTTTCTTCTCACCAAATGTTTTGATAACGTGGTCATTAAATTAGATGAAATAGTTCCTTCCTTTTTTATCGTCAGCCCACAATAATTTATACTCGGTTTAATACTGCGGAACAAATCAGAGTGTTACTATGGAAACAACATAGGAGCCTAACTGTTAACATACACACAACATCCGCTTACTAATACGTTCTATTAAATTGACAGTCATAACCCACTAATTTAACTTAAAAAATCTAGCGCGCTACTATACATTTACTGACCAACTATTGCCCCAATCCAAAAACTAACTAACCACTACCACAATCTAATAACCAACCAATCACTGCTACAATCCACTAACTAACTAACTACAGCCACTACCAGAATCCACTAACTAAGCAACAGCTGCCACAATATGCTAACCAACATATGCCACAAATTACTAACCAACAACTACCCAATCCACTACCTAACCAACCACTACCTCTATCCACTAAATAACCTCTGTCAACAATCCACTAATTGCCCTAACCAAACCACTATCTCCACATCACACCCCACACCACCACATCTCACAACACTCAAACTTTACCACCCTCCCCCCCCCAACCCACCCCCTTACACTTCCACCGTCTAACAACCCACCAAAGATTACACATAAAAACAACACTCCCCACCTAAATCCCACCAAAGGTGATACTTTTCCCACCACTTACCCCAGCCCACGATTCCAGAGATTAGATATTTTCCGGAGGATCTTGCCGGAAACGGCAGAGACGAGGCGTTTGACCGGCTCAGATTACGGAATAAAATCAATGCACGTCCGCTACATTCTAGCACCTTCACCTGAGGGGCGGGACTAGATAGCGCGAGTTAAATTATTTCCAGCAAGAGATTTATGTAGGAAAGATTTCAAATTACCGACCTATTTATTTAGTTTATTTATTTAAACGTAATAGTACAAGTCAAAAGCGAGTTAAATTACCAGTTTCTTTGTATTCCAAAAGGAAAAAAATCCTTGCATCCTACTGATGTTTTAACCATGCATTATGTTTTCAATAATATGTATTTACAGCCAAATGTACTATCAAAGATGCAATCTTTCATAAAGTCAGGGTTTTAGATTTACAAAAAAAATGTCTTTGGTATTTACAATCATCATATGATTGAATGTGTAGCCTAAAATTTAAAATCAAATTGATGAACTGATTAACAATTATAATAAATTATCATTTAGAGTTTTATTTTTAATATATTTTATAATTACTTTCTACATTTTTTTTTATATTTACGTTTATAATCACTTTTATATTCAGTTTTACAATAACATTATATTTCATATTACAATTACTTTTTCATTCATGTATATAATCATTCACTTTTAAGATCACTTTTATAATCACTTTTACAATCTCATTATCCACATCTTTTAAATTTACTGCTATAATCACTATTCCATTCGCTTTTAGAATAAAAACAATCATTTACAAAATCATTTATAATCTGTTTTGCAATCAAATACAACACTGTTGTAAAACTTGACAATGAAATGTACATTTACACGTACAATCAACTGTTAACACCAACATACGAACTACATTACAATCAATGTGAACATCTCAAGAATTTCTTCAATCAATTCCACATTTCTCGAAATCAGCACCTAGCCACCCATCGACAACCCCAACAATCCATCACTTCGATATACAATCCCACAATCCATCTCTTGTAATATTACTCAAGATATACCCCACCCCCTCCCCCACCTTGTGTACGGCTATTAGCCTTGTGGGCAGAGAGGGTGTGCTCAAACACGCGACACACTGATTAAACACTGAGCACGATCTTGCTCACCCACACGGCACGTTCCATTGAAGGACAAGTTTGCTCAGTTCAGCAACAAATTTAGACAGTATTCAAACACACTGTGCGCACACATTTCACCGGTGTCGAGTGAGTAATTTTGGAACAAACATCTTTCATACACATTTTAGAGTGGCTTTTACGAAATGACCAACTCATTTAAATGTAAGAAAACGGACGACAAATCTTAAGATGAAATAGTACTTGTGGAGATCTGTACACATTCTGTTGAAGTCTAAAAAAGTCTACAGAAGTTTAAAATGGTCTAAAGAAGTCTAAAAATGTATAAAGATGTCTAAAGATGTCTTAAATATCTAAAAAAGTTGAAAGAAGTCTGAAGAGGTCATAAGAAGTATAGTGAAAAAACGTGGAGCTAAAAAAAATATTAAATTCTAAACAATTCCGTTTACAGGAATCAGTCTACAGCAAGTCTAAAGTAGTATACAGTCTGAAATCTTAAGCCCGAAATATTTCTTAAAAAACTCATCATAGTTTGAAGTAGATAAACTTTAACAAAATACAAACTTCTTCAAATAAAACAGAAAACGACAATTACAATGTAAGAATTCAAAAACTCCTTCCGCCGCAAGATTCTATAGTCTCTTTAGTGCAATTTTATTTTATATAATGTAAGTACATTTCTAAAAAGTGCAACAGACATTAATCTTGAGATAAATAAAATACTTAAAAAAAACTTTTTAAAAAACCACGTTTTTCTTGTGGACTAAAAAGTAGAAAATAAATTTTCATACATTTGATGACAAAAAACGTGGGTACGTTCACCATCAAATTTCCCGACCCATCTGCCCGACCCACGTTTTTTGTCATCAAATGTATGAAAATTTATTTTCTACTTTTTAGTCCACAAGAAAAACGTGGTTTTTTAAAAAGTTTTTTTTAAGTATTTTATTTTCTCCTTTTTAGTCCGTTGCTACACATGAAAAACGTGTTTTTTAAAAAAAAGTTTTTTATATAGTTTATTTTCTACTTTATCTAATGACTTGATTAAGTATGACTTGACTAAGTGTTTATAAATACACGGACTAAAAATCTTGAGCGACCAGGATTCGAACCCCGGTTGTCGCGGCCACAAAGCGAAGTACTAACCACTATACGATCACGGCCAGCGCGCTCACATCGATTGGGGCCGAAGTAACTGTGTCAATAGGCCTCCAGTCTTGTCGGTATCTTTAGAAATCATGTCCTCAATTTTATGGTCCTTGGGGCGTAATTAAATTAAGCTAATTACGGTCTCTAATTGCTAGTTTTTATGATTGCATCTGAAATTGTTAGGCGAAAGTAGCCTACATGCCAAATTTCAGATCTCTAGAGCAATCAGAAGTGGGCTAATTTTCGATGTCAATTTTAACAACAAACATCCAAACAAACAAACAAACGCGAAGCTGAGTTAAGAAAAACGTGTTAAAAAAAAAGTACAAGTGGTAAATCTAAAAAATTATCGTGCAAATTATAAGTGCAACAGACATTAAACTTGAGATAAAAACAAAAGTACAAGTGGTAAGTCTAAAAAATTATCGTGCAAATTATAAGTGCAACAGGCATTAATCTTGAGATAAAAACAAAAGTACAAGTGGTAAGTCTAAAAAATTATCGTGCAAATTATAAGTGCAACAGGCATTAATCTTGAGATAAAAACAAAAGTACAAGTGGTAAGTCTAAAAAATTATCGTGCAAATTATAAGTGCAACAGACATTAAACTTGAGATAAAAACAAAAGTACAAGTGGTTAGTCTAAAAATTTATCGAGACATTCAAAAAATAAATCGCGAACAATGCATTTTCCACTTCAGAAAAATTGGGCAGCTTATTTTTCATCAATGCAGTTTCGAATAACAGATTTGTAGTATATTTCAGGGTGGATGTATATTTCTGATTAATGTGCTGTTGCTTTTAAATTTTAATCGACTGTTATTTCTATGTGAGTTTTATGAGTTAGACCATTTTTTACATTTTTTTTTTAATTACAATTTATAGCAGTTTATGTGAATTTAAATACGTTGACATTTTTTTTTTAATTTGTAATGGCCTTGTGTCTTCACGAGCTTTGGTTTATCTAATTAATAACAATTTAACAAAGTACGTGATAAAAATAATTCAGACGTATATTAATCTCTTTATCTTAAACAGCTTTCGGGACAAGTGATACAACATTTTATATACACCAAATACAACTTATTATATTTACCAAATAAAACATTGTATATACACCGAGTACAACTTATGATAAAGGCATACATCAAATGCAACTTTTTATATATACTGAATATAACTATTAGTCACAAAATAGGCACCAAAATGTAACTTTTTAAAAATGGTTCCTGGTCAATATATATATATATATATATATATATATATATATATATATATATATATATATATATATATATATATATATATATATATGTGTGTGTACATATATATATATATATATATATATATATATATATATATATATATATATATATATATATATATATATCCTAATATATAATGGACCCCGTGCGCACTTCTCTCTCTCTGTCTGTCCGCAAAATATTTTCGCCGGACATCACATCAGAAACTCCAGCGATATATGAAGAACTTTATACGGACTTTTGATGAAAATAATATGTTTGATGTTTTAAATGTATAACCACAATTTTATTTAAAGAAGAAAAATAAAAAAAATAAAGGCGTATTCGAATGTAGAAAAACAATTTTAATTATGCAACTGGAAAAGTGTTTAAACTTGGGACAAGAACGCATTTAACAATGACGTCGCGTATTGTTTACACTAAAAAAAGAGCACGAAACTGATGACGTCATCTTCCGAGTTTAGAATAAAAAGAAATGAACTATTTCATTCAAATATGATTCAGAGCTATGTACGCTATGAAATGTATACAATACGATTTTCTCGGCCTAAACTTAAAAAAATTATTTTATCTATTTGGATTCTAGATCTAGAGATGTAGACCCTACCTAGATCTAGAATCTATTCAAATAATACATTTCTATACTAAAGTATTTCAGGCCTTAATTACTTTATTAAAATCTTTGTTTATCTATGCAATTTGCTAATCTCTATAATATATAAAGCTAAGTTGTCGGGTGCCCGATAGGGCACTTCCCGGCGCCGCGGGCGCTTCAAATTTGACAGGATCTTGCCTTGGAGGTGACAGAACACGGGGGCCGGTGCCGTTTAACCTAAAGGTCTACGATGAGGGGGTCAAAACAGACCTCGACTGACCGGCGCCTTATATGTGCTATAAATCGAAAAAAAAATTGTCCACGTAGGAACCTCTTCATAACTCCTGAGGTCGTAGACCGACCCTCGGGCGAATTAATTAAGCATTCAAATTCTCAATGTTTTTGAAAGCCTAAGCGAAGCTAAGCAGCATGCCTAGTATATATATATATATAAACAAGAAAAAGATTCCGTAACCATTGCAGATACTAACGTGAGTACTACAGACAATAGCTTGAGTACACCCTGAACTGACCGGTACTAAAATATATCAGGTCTTAATTTAAACACAGCACGAAAACAAAACATCCAACTTGAAACTCAATCTGTTGATAAAAAAACATCTCGCCTGTATCAGCAATCATTCTATAAACATCTAGCTGGAGTGTACTTTTGACCATCATTAAAAAAAATAAAACCTTATATCACTGCTCCCCACTATGTACATCTTAGTATTTAAAAAAATATACGCGGACAATTTTTTTTTTTAAAAACGTGTCAGTCTGTCATTACTGCTCAGCCTTTCAAATTTGATTTTTCCGAACAAGATTGAAAAGTTTTTTTAATCATAGCTAAAAATACCAAGCCTTGCACGATGATCAAAAGCCTAAAAACTTCAACAGCCCAAATTCAACGCCTCACGAAGAGGTGTAATCGATTACTCAGGAAATCGTAATTGGTCAGCGTCTACATTTAGATAATTAAAGTAACGACTACATCATTTCAAACGTATTCAGTTTCGAAAATATATTTTCTAGAAACAAAAAAAAAACGAATTTGGAAATATGGAATGCCATGCTGCAAAAATATGGCCAAAATCTTACGAGCTACAAAAATAGCATGTTGCCAGATAAAATTAGGCCATTTATGTTTTCCTCTGTTTCGTGGAATGTGCTCCGTGAGTTTAGCTTAACCCAGGCTTGGCTTTTATGTCCACATGTTTTCATACGTTTGATATTTACAGAAAAATATTTTTTTCTTTTATATATCTTCCAGATTTTTATTCTAGATATAAGGTTTATTATGAGATGTAGAGGCTAAGTGGGACAGGGAGAAAAAACACAATCTGGACAGACAGAATAAGAAAACAGGGAAATGCTTTTGTTAAATCTGATAGATATTTACATGGATACATCGAATGAAATATACGCATACAATTATATCCAAAGATAATTCGATATTTCAAACAATATACATAAAGAAGAACACATCCATCCAAACTATATCATACATAAATACTAGGCTAGATATATACAGAGCTAAGTGACATTACTAAAACCATATATATATATATATATATATGAATATATATATATATATATATATATATATATATATATATATATATATATATATATATATATATATATATATATATATATATATTGTCTGGCAATCTAACTCTACCGACAAGATCTAAGACTACTTACAATGCAATCTTGAAAACGACTTGAAGCTGAGTTTAACACCACCACTTGCAAACCCCCAGCCCCACCCCATCAATAATTAACCCTGTCACTGGGTTAAGTCCCGGCATGTTTAAACTTTGATCAGATCCAGGAGCTGCTGAGTTAGTCACCCCGGCCCCCCACCCTGCAGTAACAAAGTGCACCTCTTGGGTGGGTTGGGCTTTGTGAGGGTTGGACTGTGTGAGGGTTGGACTATGTGAGGGTTGGACTATGTGAGGGTTGGACTATGTGAGGGTTGGACTATGTGAGGGTTGGACTATGTGAGGGTTGGACTATGTGAGGGTTGGACTATGTGAAGGTTGGACTATGTGAGGGTTGGACTATGTGGGGGTTGGACTGTGAGGGTTGGACTATGTGAGGGTTGGACTGTGTGAGGGTTGGACTATGTGAGGGTTGGACTGTGGGGGTTGGACTGGTAAGGTTGGACTGAGGTGGTTAGACTGTGAGGGTTGGACTATGTGAGGGTTGGACTGTGTGAGGGTTGGACTATGTGAGGGTTGGACTGTGGGGGTTGGACTGGTAAGGTTGGACTAAGGTGGTTAGATTGTGAGGGTTGGAGATAGTGAGGGTTGGACCTTGACATTTTTTGTGAGTGTTTGATTGTATGAGGGTTGGACCATGTGAGGGTAAACTCCGTGAGGGTTGACAATTGTGATGGTTGGATTGTGTGGGTTGGAATGTGAGGGTTTGGTTTTGCGAGCGTTGGACTGTGTGAGGGTTGGGTTTTTAGGGTTGGTCTGTGAGGGTTGGACTGTGTGAGGGTTGGGTTTTTAGGGTTGGTCTGTGAGGGTTGGACTATGTGAGGGTTGGACTATGTGAGGGTTGGACTGTGTGAGGGTTGGGTTTTTAGGGTTGGTCTGTGAGGGTTGGACTATGTGAGGGTTGGACTATGTGAAGGTTGGACTGTGTGAGGGTTGGACTATGTGACTAACAGACCCTAAAAAACACTAGCCTTCGACAAACTGACACCAGAAAATAAGGTTCCTCCGAAAATTAGACCAGTGACAATATGGCTCTTTACAATAGATTTTTTAGTCAAACCTACATTTTTAGTGAAACCTACATTTTTAGTGAAACCTACATTTTTAGTGAAACCTACATAACGAATTTAAAGACAGTAAAACGGAACAAAAGATATGACTCTGTACCTAATCCTAAAGGTTAAACTAAAGTCAGCTATTCGGTATCCAAAACAATCTACTTTCGTCACTAAATTACAATATTCACATCACTTCCTCATTACATAAATACATTTAATTTACATTTTCCTTTTATACGTTTTACTTAACTAATAATTAACCCGTATATTTTTAGATCTCGCAATACTTTTTATATCCCCTAGTCAATAATTCAATCATTGTTTCGTTTATTTAGAGATTCTAAATTTAACAAACCATCACCTGCTAGAAACGCACTGTACGCATGCGCAAGCATTCTGGGATATCCTACGTCACGAAATTATTCAAATCCCTGTAATTAAAGTAATTCGTAGTCATAAAAGTATCGATACCGCTGCACTCGCGCGTGGTATCTATTTGTTATTTTAATGTTAGCATTGGTTTCGACTTCACTGTAATTACAATTCACGATATCTGTGTAGTCATTGTGACGATTACAGTTTTTAACAAGAATAAACTGATGAGTCGACTTTCCACAGAATTTCAAATTTTAAATATTCTATATACTTGTTTAAATAACATACTGTTACATGCAAGTAGATGACATAGTTTTATTTACATTGACGGTTATTACCAGGGGTATTTCGCAACTGGAATATTAATCGTTTACCAGAAGGCATACTGTATTTAAATCTGAAATTAATTTTGTAAACTATCCTAAGAAATGATTACCCCATAGCTTACCCACGTCACTGCACTCTAAACTCCGAATTTGTAAACATTTACCTCCCATCTGCTCCTTCTCTTAGTCTTATCTTCCCACTCTCCCACTCTTCCATTCTCTCACTCTCTCATTCTCCCACTCTCCTATTCTCCCATTTTCCCACTCCCCCATTCTCCGACCTTCCCGCTCTCCCTACCACCCATTATCCCATACTCCAATTCTCCCATCTTCCCCCCCCCCCTCTTCACCCCTAACCCCACCCCCGGGAATACCATTTGACCACGAACCCCTATCTACTTTTACTAACCCGCTCCTATTAAACGAACACCCTCATTGATAATATTTGAGGCAGGGGCCGCAATTCATTCTTCATCCCGGATGTATGGTAGACAACACAATTGAAAATGTGTGCTGACAAATTCTAACAAAAATTGGCATGAAAAAAATTAACACATTAAATCGTCTACTGTCTCACAAAAACGAATAAACACATTTTATTAAAGTTTCACTCTCCACACATATTATTCTGTTATCTATTTAGCACCCCACACAAGCTAAAACTTTTAAGAAATGTGTGGGTTTATCTAATTTAAGCTTACAAAAACAACACAACTGCACAGCGGCATTAATAATTAAGAGTTCCTTCCCCTTTTATCAACGCCGGCTGTTACCTCCCCTTGTTATAACAAGTCCCAGCCCGGCTAGTAGATCGATATTAGGTGTACCATTAGCACAAAGATCAAATCAAACCTGACAGACGAATATCGACAGATCTACACTCCTGTCATTACAGATTGTTTATATTGAGCACACCACCAGCTCTGTCAACACGCTAAGCGTTCAGGTGACCAGCTATTTCAACACGCTAAGCGTTCTGGTGAGCAGTATGTCAACACGCTAAGCGTTCAGGTGACCAGCTATGTCAACACGCTAAGCGTTCAGGTGACCAGCTATTTCAACACGCTTAGCGTTCAGGTGACCAGCTATGTCAACACGCTAAACGTTCAGGCTGCCACGCCATCGACCCGGGTTCCACGCCTTTTTGGGTGGGGTAATTTATTTGCACTGTCCACAGACACCTTAATTTCTAATTAAGGATGGCGATTATTAAAAATAATTTGTATACATATTCATACAGGCCTATATGTCAGTTGGATATCGAGAGAAATTATTTGAGACTCTTACGGATCGTTCGTACAAGGGGGTCGGCGTGGTGGGGTAAGTAAAGCTCACAGTTGCTAAGCCGAAAAACTCTCGAGTTCGAATCCCCCGTCCAGATAGTTAGGGACATTCCAAAGAAAATTCCAAGAAAATTCCAAAATCAAACAACTGCTGCCTTGTAGTTTGTTCTTGGTTGGACAAAGGCTACGGAAGCTAATCCAAAAGAAAAGCGGACTGAAATCGGAGTCAACGGCCTAAATGGCGCATAACATGTATTGAAGGAAGAGGAATTTCGTAAGAGAAATCAAACAATTTTGCATCATCTTATCCCCACATTTTTTAATACTTCCCACCACCCCTTCCCTATTGTACACAATCACAAAAAGCCCTTAACTGCTTTGTCCCCAATTTATAATGCCCCTTCACCTAACTACGCCAAATGACCAAAAAAAAATGTAATACTGCAATTATGTTTTCCTTAAAAAAAAACTCAAAGTAAACTTGAATTGAGATCAGTTTATAGCTTCTGTTTATTTAATGTATTTAGATAATATATAACCGTATACAGAATTTGGAAAATATTTAACCGTAGACTGTACTTGTAAAATATATAATGTATTTGGAAAATCTATAACGTATACGTACATAGTTCATCGAGTTGACTATTGACTGATGTGTACAACAAATAACCTTAGGGCATATGCCCACATGGAGAAGGACAGTAGATTATGAGGCAAGGGCAGTCGGGCTTACATAGGCACAAATAAAGAGAGCCGATCAAAACAGAGTCTGATGGAGACTTGTGTCTGTCGTTCTTCGCTCCCCAGGGGCCACAAAGGAATAAGTCAAGTCATATGCCCACACCCACCTTCTATACCCAACCACCCTCCATCCCCCACCCACCTTCTATACCCAACCACCCTCCATCCCCCACCCACCCTCTATTCCCACCCACCCTCCATCCCCCACCCACCATCCATCCCCCACCCACCCACCAACTCTATCTTTGCACTTGGCATTTTCAGCTGAACTCTACTTCACCTGCACTACAAGCTAATCATACCCCTGACATCGAGCCGCGATAGCTGAACTCCTCCACCCTATTACAATCCAACATATTATTCCCGCAACTTTTTACCTAACACAAAAAAAATCAAGAAAAAGTTCTAATTGAATAGATAGTCTAATAACATACGCACGGCTTCCAAGAGCAGATAACTGGAGGGCTAGGTTCTAGCACTGTCGAAATCTCTTTTCAACAGCTTGACAAGCATGGGCTGCACTGTAATTTTCCTAATGTATCGATTACAGATTACATCTTGTGTAAGGAGCAGGTAATCATAACGCGTGGGCGGAAGTCTATTTTTGTCGTTTGTGATGAAAAGTTTTGCTGATTTTTTCATACAAGTGAGATTTTTTTTTTTTTAATTCGATGAAGTTTAATATTTCAGGTTCAGTTTAATGATAATTTTATTGTAAAAAAAAAATTGCGAATTTGATTTTTTAAAAATATTTCACCACTGTAATTTTCAAACAGGTTTTATTTACATTCAGGGGCGTAGCCTCGCCAAGAACTAAATGTGACACCTTCCTGATTTTTTTTCCCGATAACCCACGTACTTCTATATATAGCTCGTACAAAAATAGATGAGGCATGATGCGCATGAGGCGTAGGGTGGGGGGGGGAGAGATTTTTACACCACAATTAACTTTGTACAGAAAACTTAATTTCAGTAATTAAAAAAATTAAGTTAAAAAATGGACATTGAACCATTGTTGTGTTTTAGTTAAGGAACTCAAGAATCTCACAGAATATCATCCAGAAGATAAAAAGATAAAAACGGCGTATGAAACGGACCACAAACAGCTGTTACAGCATATCACAAGGTTCAAGATTACATAGAAAAAATGAGAACTCCCACAAAGACTTTTTATAGCTACTTAAGCCAGACCAGATTGATTGCTACTCGAATCATAAACCTCCACGATACCTACCTTTACGATAACTATCTCCCCGATACCCATCTCTCTGATACCATTCCCCGATACTTATCTCTCCGATACCTATTTCCCCGATACGTATCTCCCCGATAATTATTTCCCCGATACCTATCTCTCCGATACCCATTTCTACGATGCCCATCTCTACGATAACTATCTCCCCGATACCCATCTCTCTGATACCATTCTCCGATACTTATCTCTCCGACACCTATTTCCTCGATACGTATCTCCCCATACCTATTTCCCCGATACCCATCTCTCTGATATCATTCCCCGATACTTAACTCTCCGATACCTGTTTCCCCGATACGTATCTCCCCGATACCTACCTTCTCCCGATACCTACCTTCTCGATCCCTACCTCCACGATACTCACTCCCCCCAATACCAATCTCACCGATACCTATCTACCCCTCTCCCCCTAACCTCACCAGTAATCATACCTTTTTAAAAAAACTGAAGAGTCTTTTTTAAAAAAACACGTGTTTAAATTCAGTATCAAATCCCTCTTACAAAAACACAGCACAAAGCACAACAATACATCTATGGAGGTTATTGAACTCTGACCTACCTTCCTCCAGCATCGCGGAGCCTAACAAAAAAAAAATCTTTACCCTAACTAGCTCTGAGACTTACTTGAGTTGATTTTGTAGCATAAAAAAGGTTGTAGGCCTAGTTAGCCATTTTTGTGTGGGTGGTGGCAGGTGACACACTGATGGCTTCATATCTTAAGGCGTACATGTACATGTACACAGAGACAGTGGCTACGTGTACATAGAGACAGTGGCTACGTGTAGAGACAGTGGCTACGTGTACATAGGGCTACGTGTAGAGACAGTGGCTACGTGTAGAGACAGTGGCTACGTGTAGAGACAGTGGCTACGTGTAGAGACAGTGGCTACGTGTAGAGACAGTGGCTACGTGTAGAGACAGTGGCTACGTGTAGACAGCTACGTGAGAGACAGTGGCTACGTGTAGAGACAGTGGCTACGTTGTAGAGACAGTGGCTACGTGTAGAGACAGTGGCTACGTGTAGAGACAGTGGCTACGTGTAGAGACAGTGGCTACGTTACAGTGGCTACGTGTAGAGACAGTGGCTACGTGTAGAGACAGTGGCTACGTGTAGAGACAGTGGCTACGTGTAGAGACAGTGGCTACGTGTAGAGACAGTGGCTACGTGTAGAGACAGTGGCTACGTGTAGAGACAGTGGCTACGTGTAGAGACAGTGGCTACGTGTAGAGACAGTGGCTACGTGTAGAGACAGTGGCTACGTGTAGAGACAGTGGCTACGTGTAGAGACAGTGGCTACGTGTAGAGACAGTGGCTACGTGTAGAGACAGTGGCTACGTGTAGAGACAGTGGCTACGTGTAGAGACAGTGGCTACGTGTAGAGACAGTGGCTACGTGTAGAGACAGTGGCTACGTGTAGAGACAGTGGCTACGTGTAGAGACAGTGGCTACGTGTAGAGACAGTGGCTACGTGTAGAGACAGTGGCTACGTGTAGAGACAGTGGCTACGTGTAGAGACAGTGGCTACGTGTAGAGACAGTGGCTACGTGTAGAGACAGTGGCTACGTGTAGAGACAGTGGCTACGTGTAGAGACAGTGGCTACGTGTAGAGACAGTGGCTACGTGTAGAGACAGTGGCTACGTGTAGAGACAGTGGCTACGTGTAGAGACAGTGGCTACGTGTAGAGACAGTGGCTACGTGTAGAGACAGTGGCTACGTGTAGAGACAGTGGCTACGTGTAGAGACAGTGGCTACGTGTAGAGACAGTGGCTACGTGTAGAGACAGTGGCTACGTGTAGAGACAGTGGCTACGTGTAGAGACAGTGGCTACGTGTAGAGACAGTGGCTACGTGTAGAGACAGTGGCTACGTGTAGAGACAGTGGCTACGTGTAGAGACAGTGGCTACGTGTAGAGACAGTGGCTACGTGTAGAGACAGTGGCTACGTGTAGAGACAGTGGCTACGTGTAGAGACAGTGGCTACGTGTAGAGACAGTGGCTACGTGTAGAGACAGTGGCTACGTGTAGAGACAGTGGCTACGTGTAGAGACAGTGGCTACGTGTAGAGACAGTGGCTACGTGTAGAGACAGTGGCTACGTGTAGAGACAGTGGCTACGTGTAGAGACAGTGGCTACGTGTAGAGACAGTGGCTACGTGTAGAGACAGTGGCTACGTGTAGAGACAGTGGCTACGTGTAGAGACAGTGGCTACGTTGTAGAGACAGTGGCTACGTGTACATAGAGACAGTGGCTACGTGTACATAGAGACAGTGGCTACGTGTAGAGACAGTGGCTACGTGTAGAGACAGTGGCTACGTGTAGAGACAGTGGCTACGTGTAGAGACAGTGGCTACGTGTAGAGACAGTGGCTACGTGTAGAGACAGTGGCTACGTGTAGAGACAGTGGCTACGTGTAGAGACAGTGGCTACGTGTAGAGACAGTGGCTACGTGTAGAGACAGTGGCTACGTGTAGAGACAGTGGCTACGTGTAGAGACAGTGGCTACGTGTAGAGACAGTGGCTACGTGTAGAGACAGTGGCTACGTGTAGAGACAGTGGCTACGTGTAGAGACAGTGGCTACGTGTAGAGACAGTGGCTACGTGTAGAGACAGTGGCTACGTGTAGAGACAGTGGCTACGTGTTAGAGACAGTGGCTACGTGTAGAGACAGTGGCTACGTGTAGAGACAGTGGCTACGTGTAGAGACAGTGGCTACGTGTAGAGACAGTGGCTACGTGTAGAGACAGTGGCTACGTGTAGAGACAGTGGCTACGTGTAGAGACAGTGGCTACGTGTAGAGACAGTGGCTACGTGTAGAGACAGTGGCTACGTGTAGAGACAGTGGCTACGTGTAGAGACAGTGGCTACGTGTAGAGACAGTGGCTACGTGTAGAGACAGTGGCTACGTGTAGAGACAGTGGCTACGTGTAGAGACAGTGGCTTACGTGTAGAGACAGTGGCTACGTGTAGAGACAGTGGCTACGTGTAGAGACAGTGGCTACGTGTAGAGACAGTGGCTACGTGTAGAGACAGTGGCTACGTGTAGAGACAGTGGCTACGTGTAGAGACAGTGGCTACGTGTAGAGACAGTGGCTACGTGTAGAGACAGTGGCTACGTGTAGAGACAGTGGCTACGTGTAGAGACAGTGGCTACGTGTAGAGACAGTGGCTACGTGTAGAGACAGTGGCTACGTGTAGAGACAGTGGCTACGTGTAGAGACAGTGGCTACGTGTAGAGACAGTGGCTACGTGTAGAGACAGTGGCTACGTGTAGAGGACAGTGGCTACGTGTAGAGACAGGTGGCTACGTGTAGAGACAGTGGCTACGTGTAGAGACAGTGGCTACGTGTAGAGACAGTGGCTACGTGTAGAGACAGTGGGCTACGTGTAGAGACAGTGGCTACGTGTAGAGACATGTGGCTACGTGTAGAGACAGTGGCTACGTGTAGAGACAGTGGCTACGTGTAGAGACAGTGGCTACGTGTAGAGACAGTGGCTACGTGTAGCTGAGACAGAGGCTTAGTGTAGATGGACCTGTGGCTACGTGTAGAGACAGTGGCTTCGT